>NW_006400153.1:928829-930952 GCF_000299155.1 Elephantulus edwardii
CTTTCTTGGCTTCTGTGATTCCAAAAACGTTGGCGGCTGACATGTCTCTTAAGTTTAGTTGTGGTGTCTCCAAGGGAAGGTGACGTGTCCTGTAGAACTTCTGTGTAGATACTAACTTTTTTTGTGTCTTGGTGCCCAGTATAATTTTCCATAGTGCCATTGTAATTACAAAGGGGAAAATACATCTGTTTGTCTCCTTGTTGACCTCCTTGAGCATCTCTTATCACTTCATCTAGAGTTTTGGGTGACATTCTTTGGTTATGATGCTGAGCTGGCTGCTGTCAAGTTAGCTTTCAACCCAAGGCAATGCCGTGTGGAAAAGGATTGAGCCATTATGATCCACAGGGTTTGGTTGCTGATTTTCACAAGTAAATTGCCACCAGACCCTTCTTCCTAATCTTTTTCCTGGAAGCCCTGCTTAAACTTGTTCAGCATCAGCCACACAAAATGCATGAGATGCATTGGTCAAGGTTGAACTCAGGCCTTTTATATTTAAGATGAGAATCCTGCCAACAAACCACCAATGCAAAGGGAGGAGTCTTGGTCGCTTGGAGTCCTGGGGGTAGAGTGAGGAGGGAGTTCATCCTTCTAGCTCCATCATTGAAGAGTAGCTTCACATAATCCTGGTTCTGTCATTCAACTAACATGTGTCCAGAAAAACAGTCAGTGTCCAGGGTCTGAAATAATGAAGGACTTAGTACAGCCAGTGAGAATTTGCATGGACATTCTCAATTGCCTTATTATCCATCAAGGCAATTAATAAATATTCAGCTAACCATATCTCTTTGGAAGCAGGAGTGGCATCCACTTCCACAAGAGCTTGCCTCTGGAAACCCTATGAACCCGGAGAAAGGATGAAAGTTATACAGGAAGTGTCCAGGACTTTCATTCATAGGGTTGCTATGAGTCGCCTGCGACTCGACAGCACTTAACAACAACAACAACAACAATCATATCTCTTTCCTGAGAACAGGAGGGCTAGGAGAGAAGATGCTTCAGGACCAATGTAGTAGAATAGGAATTCCTCCAGAGTTTAATTTTCCCAGGCTGTGGGTAAGGCAGCTCAGATGAGACCTCAGACAGTCTCAGACAATCCCTTTATGTCAATAAAATTATAACACCATGCTGCATGAATTAACACTGAGCTGAGCTAACACTAGCTCTTTCCAAAGTGAGCTGGTAAAGGAACTCATAAATATGTAAACAGAGATGATCGGGTGGGTCTAAAATTAGAATTGCTCTTTTACACAGATTGAAGGTATTTCTTGTCATGTAGCAGATGTGGAATCTGTTCCAGCAGAAGGGTTAACCTTGAGAAAGGCCTGTCTCAGACCTTGCTGGCTATTCCCTTCTGAGTTCTCCTCTATTGGGCCCTGTTCAGAGTGAGAGCACAATTCCATTAAAAGGGACACTCCTCCATCCTGGCTTGCAGCTGCAGGAACTCAAGCAGGAGATGAGTGCTCTAAGAGCTTCCATAAATATCACAGACATCTAAAACCTGTACTCAGCCCCTTCCTCTCAAAACATCACAGAATCTTCATTTCCAAAAGCATGGCACAGCCTGCAGATCCATGCAAAGCTGGATCAAAGCCATGGAATGGAGAATGTCACAGGCCAGAGCCCGGTGCAGATTTTGACCAGCTAGGCTGGGCTGATGTGGTGACTGTCAACCTTGTTTTTGCAGAATTTGAGTGACAGAAAAAAATGTACTTATTGGTTGTCGACTGTCTGACTCAACAAAAAAAAAAATGGAATATTTTTTCTCTTATATAAAAAATTCTACCACATTCTAGTCTGATAACACTTTTTTTCCAAAAGGCAACCACCTTCTCAGATTCCCAGTTTGAATCAAACACTAACATAGTTTTGAAAAACTGTTTGAATTTTAATATATTTAGGACTTAAAATTGGTTGGTAAATAAAAACAGATAAACGATCTAAAAACTAAGTCCCCAAACCCTCACACTTTTTTTAAAAACTGAAGCTGTAAACTCGGTGAAAAACTAATCTTTTAAAAATATTGTTGTTGTTGTTGTTGTTATGTGCCGTCGAGTTGTTTGCGACTCATAGCGACCCTATGTACAACAGCCCTAAACCCTGCTCTATCCCGTGCCAATCTCATT
>NW_006400153.1:932227-939472 GCF_000299155.1 Elephantulus edwardii
GTGAACACTCTCAATCTCTTTGTCATCCATCCTGACGCTGCTAATTGGTCCAGTGGCGAGAATCTTTGTCTTCTTGACATTGAGCCTTAGTCCGTACTGAAGGCTGCAGTCCTTGACCCTTCGCAGCAAGTGCATGAGGTCCTCCTCAGTTTCTGCAAGCAGGCATGTAGAACACTATAAACATTGATATTACAATGATCTCTTAGTTCACCATTCAACACAGAACATTGCCCGCACAGCTGAAGTACCCTGCATGCCCCACCTACCCACCCCATCCACAGAAACATCTATTCTGAATTTGATAGAATCATTGACCTTCTTTTCTTTATTATGTAACTGTACATTTCACATACTTTTATGTTTCACATAGGAGTACCTAACTAGTTAAGTGTTTGAAGACTAGCTAAAAGCTTGGCAGTTCAAACTCCCACAGGGGATCCTCAGAAGACAGGCATGAGATCCGCTTCTGAAAGATAACTACTGTCAGGGTCCATTCTGCTCAGCACACCTGGGGCTGTCACAAGTCAGAAGTCACAGAATGACAACTGGCAGCAGCATCAAGCTTCAAATAAGTAATAATATGCCATGTGGACTCATCTCTAACTTGCTTTCCTCCCTTCCCTCATAATCACTGGGAGGTCTGGTAGTGCAATCCGTAGGGAGTTGTATGGCTAACCCCAAGGCCTTACCTCTCTGCTCGTTCAAATCTACCAGCAGCTCCTTGAGGTGAGATGAGGAGTTTCTGCCCATGTGATTTACAGTCTCAGAAACCCAATGGAGGGGCAGTTCTGACTCTACAGCTGTAAGTTCATAATCTATGTGGATCATATATGTGAATTTATATACATATATGTGCTTGTATGATATAATACATGTCATATATATTGTACAACCCATATGTATATTACCATTTTCTACTTTCTAAAGATTGTCTAACAGCTTTACAAAGAAATACACTGCTGTTATTGCTCTTTCATTGATTGCAGCTCACAGTGAGCCAATGAGTGCAGACAGTGTAGGTACACCATAGAGTTTTCAAACCTGTGACTTTTCAGCAGCAGATTGCAAAAATCTGTCATCTGAGGCAACTCTGTGGGGGTCTGAACCTCCAATCTTTTAATTAGTTATCAAGTACTTAACAGTTTGTGCCATCCAGGGAAAGAATTCCTGTTGCTTTTACATTTGGGTTTGCTTTTTTGGTTCCTAGTCAGACTGAGTATTTATTAACCAATCTGAACCACCATTTCATTTGGAATACTTGTTTATGTTTTTTTGCCTGTGTTTTTTATTGAGAGAATTGTTTTTCTCATTGCCTACTAGAAGTTCTTTATGTATTGAATTCTAATCCTTTCTTTTATTTCCCTTGCAAATATCTCTGTCAGTCTGTGATTTATCTTTGTAGTTTACTTGTGGTGAATTTCTATATGCAAATGTTTTGAGTTTTCATATGCTAAAATTTTTTCAGTCTTTTACTTTACAGAAGCTTTGGTGTCCAATTAGAATTGTGCTTCTAATTTAAGGACATTTGATTTGAATCTACCAGCTATTCCTTGGGAGAAAGATAGGCAATCATCTCCCATGTGATTTATTGCCTCTAAAAACCAACTAACTCTCTACAAACTCAACTTGTATATTTGGCAGATTAAACTTAACATTATCTTAAAAAAAAAAACCAACTAACTTAGTTGCAACTTGACAATAAGTTTGCTTTCTTTTGGATGTTTTTTGTTTGTTTTGTATGTATTGGGTTTTTTGTGTATATGTTTTCTGGGTGGGTGTTTTTGGTTTGTTTTTTTTTTTTTTTTGATTGTCTGTCTAAATTTTGTCTGCCAAATATTTCCTAACTCAAGGTCATAAAGATAGTCTTCAGTATTTTCATATAACAGTTTCCCATTTTGCATTTTACATTTAGTTCTTTTAATCATCTGGGATTATTATTTGTGATTAGTATTGGGTAGGGATCTGTTGGCATCCCCCCACCCCCAACCTGCCCGAGGCCATCTTTAAAACCAACAGCTCAGCACCACTTAACACTTCCTTATTGTTCCTACAAGGCTATGTCTGTCATGTACAAGCATTTGGTCCTAGTCCACTGGTGTATTTGTCTATGTCTGGTCTGTAACCACATTATCTTAATCCTTATTGTTTTAGAAAAAGGCTTGATATTTTATATGTAGTAAAACAGGTTCATTTAGCTCATTCTTCTTCAAAATAAAGTTGACCATTTGGGGCACAATTTTGTCTCCTTTTCTTGAGTTTGTTCTGGGCCTGCTACAAGCAAATGGCAAGACAATAAAAAGAAAGAGGAAATTAAGAAAAAATTAATCCTAGGCAACCCATAAAATGAATATTTAGTAACGAAAAGCTAAGATGTTGTACGGCATTTTGTGTTGAGTGATTTACCCAAAGGGCCAAGTCTTCCAGGTGTCTGCAGGGAACAGATGAGTAATCTCCTCATTTACAGCCTCAGAAACCCAATGGAGTGTTGCCAGGAGTTAGAATTGACTCGGCTCTGGTGGGTTGGGTTGGGTATTGCATTTTGTTTAATAACTAAGAAATTACTTTGTAGTAATGAATATAAACTTGCATTTGAGTTGATTCTGACTCATGCCAACCCTCCACTGGGTTTCTGCTATTATATATATTTTTTCCAAGAAAGTAATATTTTTATTAAATAAAGAATGTTTCACCTTTAAAGCATTTCTCTAACTCTCACTGAGTCAGAATCAACCCAAAGCTAAGCATCAAATTCAAGGGAGGTTACTGACACTTATTTTCGGTGAAGCTGCTGATGCAGTCAGAATGTGTCCACCTCACAACCCTGAGTTAAAAGTCTTATGCTCTACCAACTGAGCTAGCCAGGCCACACCTTCCAATGTTGTATATCTATACAGCAGAGTGAATTATCTTTCTCCTATCAGATCAAGTTGAACCACCAACCTTTTCATCAATGGCCCATCATGAATGCAGAGCTCCTTAATGAATATAGAAAAATCCATTTTAAATAAAGCATTTATTTGCAAAAATAAGAAACACTTAAAAATAGAAACTAGCAAATAACTTCTAGCCAATATAAACATTCTTGCCTTTAATTACTTTTAAACATATTTTTCATGTTGTTATGTGCTGTCGAGTTACTTGAGATGCATAGCAACTGTATGTATAACAGCTCTGAACCCTACTCTCTCTTGAGTTACCCTCATTTTCTCTGACATACCCTCCCTCATTATCCAGTCTCTGAGTCACTCTATCACATCAAGGGTCTTCCTCTCTTGCAATGTCACTCCAAGCATGACATCCCTCTCCAAGGACTGGTCCCTCCTTGCAACATGCCCAGGGTGTGTCAGATGAAGCTTCAAAATTTTTGTCTCCAAGGAGAAGCTTGGTTTCACCCTGTCTAGGATGAGCCTGTTTGTTCTCTTAGCAGTCTATTCAGTACTCTCCTCTAGCACCACAACTCTAAGATACTGATTCTTCTTCTTCTCTTATCCTTAATCATTGTACAGATCTCTGATGCATAGCAAATAATTGCAAAGACCAAAGATCAGGCACGCCTTAATCTCTAGTCTGACGTCATTGCTCTTCAGTACTCTGGAGAGGTCCCTGACAGCACATTTTCTCACTCCAATTCATCTTTTGATTTCTTGGCTGCTGGTACCAAGTTGATTGTGGAGCTAAACAAGCTGTAGCTGTTAAAAATCTCAACGCATACTTGTACTCAATAAAAGTTCTGTGGCACCATGACATGACTGTACATGTGGTGCCTGAATCCTCCAGAGCTTCTCATTTGCTATTAGACTGCCCCAGAGAGGCATCCAGAACACTCAGTAAGCCTGCTGTAGCATAGGCCTATGAATAAAGAATGCTTTCTCTCATTTGAGAGGTTTTATTTTGTTTTTAAAAAAAACCACAAAGCTCCTAGTGACCTTTTTATAACCTTGTGAATACAACTTGGTGTTCTGCAGTGTCTTCAGATTCAGACCCTCTTATATGGAGCACAGGACAAGAGGACCCTGGCCACACAGCAGACTGTTGACATCTTGTCTAAGTGAGTTGACTTTTCCTCATAATTATGTTATTTCTTTGCTATTCATAATCTCACATGAAGCTGGTTCTTCAAAGGTTTAAGGTAACTTGTGGAAAGTTTCACTCACAGATTAAAAAAACTCATAAACTATGCAGGGCCAGTTCCTTTGAAAACCTAGTTGTGAAATATAACATAGTCTCTGTGCAGATTTTTTAGAAGTTAGCTCTTCAATAATCTCACAAAACCACACTGGGTTTTGTCCTCCCACAGACCGGCTCACACAGATTAACACACCCACAGAAGGGAGAGCACACAGTACTCACACATGGGTTGCTGGAGCTTCCCTGAGCTGTCTGGTTCCTGCACTGTATCATGGAGCTCCCCCACAGCACACTGCCTTTGTCACCAGCAGCCTGTGGCTGACCTCACAACCCTCACTCAGGAAAGGTCCCAGCAGCTTCAGCCACAGTTCATAGTTGACAAGGGAACAAGAATGTCATCCTCAAATAACACCGCCATCACCATCACCATCACCACCACCACCAGTACTCCATCTTTACCACCACCACCACCATGGTCACTACTACCACAACCCCTACTGCCAGTTACTATTCCTGCCACCACCAGTGCTATCATCTCTACCACCACCACGGTCACTACTACCACAACCCCCACAGCCAGTTACTATCCCTGCCACCACCATCACCATCACCACCA
Organism: Elephantulus edwardii; assembly: GCF_000299155.1. Lineage (NCBI taxonomy): Eukaryota > Metazoa > Chordata > Mammalia > Macroscelidea > Macroscelididae > Elephantulus > Elephantulus edwardii. The sequence goes on from NW_006400153.1 coordinate 936,972, forward strand.
CCACCAGTACTCCATCTTTACCACCACCACCACCACCATGGTCACTACTACCACAACCCCCACTGCCAGTTACTATCCCTGCCACCACCAGTGCTACCATCTCTACCACCACTATGGTCACTACTACAACCATCCTCACCATGAGTACTACCATCACTGCCACCACCACTACCACCACCGTCACCACAATTACCATGGTCACTACTACCACCAGCACCACCACTACCACCAGCACCACCACCACCACCAATACTACCATCTCTACTACCACCACTATAGTCACTATTACCACTATCACCACCACCTGTATTACCATCACTACCACCACCACTACCAGTACCACCATCTCTATTTGTACCATTACCACCACCAGTAATACTCTCTCTTCCATCATCACCACCCCGAACTCCCCACCATCATCACCATCACCATCATCATCATCATCATCATCATCATCATCATCATCACTACCACTACCATCTCTACCACCAACATTACCATGGTCACTAACACCAACCCCAGTGCTACCATCACTACCACCACCACTACCAGTACTGCCATATTTACCACCAAGATTACCACCACCACCATTAGTAATACAATCTCTACCACAGTTACTACCACCACCACCACTACCACCATCAGCACTATAGCACCACCACCCCTACCACCATCAGTACTATAGCACCACCACCCCTACCACCATCAGTACTATAGCACCACCACCCCTACCATCATCAGTACTATAGCACCACCACTATCACTACCACCATCAATACTATAGCACTACCAATCATTACCACCATCAGTACTATAGCACCACCATCAGTACTAGAGCATCACCACCATTACCACCATCAGCAGCATCACCTCTCTGTGTGTCAAGGTAGAGCTATACTTTATAATGTTTTCTTTCAAGAGTGTTTTCATGACTGCCTACTTAGAAGGAGATCACTACTTTTGCCGCACCCGTGAGTGGGTGTGAACCTCTGACCTTTCCATTAGCTGTTATGCTCATTAAGCATTTGTTCCACTGGGGACTCCTAAACTGTCTTAAATAGGGAATATGAGCCAACAAAATTGTCATCTCAATCTTTTAACTGTCTTTGCTAATGTTTTGTTCATTCAGCCAGCTAAGGACCAGCAAGACTCGTTATAGCAGGTAGAAACCAGGAGTAAAAAGACTTTTATGAGAAACTAGTCTCCTTTCATTTCCATTCCTTCACTAAATGTGGCTGGGTCACTGCTAGGCATGCCTTTCTTAGAGCAGCTGTGTGCACCTGAGGCACTCTCATGCACCACCACACTTTGCTTTCTTGCAGGACCCCAGAGGTTGCTGGGAAATTTCCGCAGGCTCAGAAAACCAAGCCAGCATTCTTCCCCACTGTACTGCAGCATCCTTTGCCCAGGAAGGCAAAGTTTGGCACAGCTAACTGAAAAGGCCCCACCACCCCCAGAGAAGTTTGGTCAGAGCTGGGTGCTTACATTAGGGTGCTGAATAAATCTCTCCTCAACTAGAAGATGAGACTCAATAGCCATTGTGTAAATTTTCAGAATTGCTCCAACACACAAGAGCTATGACACCACATACCTTCCATGGGCCATATATTGATAGTCAGTGCCCTCAGGGCGTCAAGTGCATCCACAAGCACTTCTCATCACCTGAATGGGGTTTTTCTCCCAGGACAACCTTTACTCACCAGGACTGCTAAAAGGCTTGCCACCAGAAACTCAAAACTGCCTGCACATGAACCAGAGAATGGAGACCTGGCATCTGATTTCACATGTAGCACTTTAAACAGGCCTGGAATCAGATTTAGAGCAACACAATTTGGGGGAAAGCCCCCTTTTATGTGAAAGTACTAGAGGCTGAAAACCAAATGGTAATAAAAGGGACTCTGAGCTGCTAGTGTCCTATGGTATTTAGGCATGTGTGTGTTTAACATGAAACCCACCCCTATGTTCCCTGAAGTCTGTAAAGGGGGCACTGTTCATTTAAGCTTCGGTCACTCTTCAGGTTTATGGAGCACCTGTCAGTACAGGTGCCAACCATCAGCACAACCTGAGAGAAGGTCCTTCGGATCAGGGGAAGCAGGGACAGATAAAGCGCAGGCCAGTGATGAAGCAGGGCAGCACTGGGAGGACTCTTGATGCTTCTGTGTGCTCCTGTGCTATGCCAGTCACGGGAGTGTTGGTGAGCCACCTGGGCTTCTATCCTGCTTCTGGCTCTGTCGAGTGTTCTGGGCTTGGCTTGTGTGTGGGGTGGGAGGTCACTGGTTGAGGGAGGCATACCTTAGTCCTCTTGCCCAGCTTCCAGTTCCGATAGGGGGGGTTTGCGGTTGCAGGAACACAGGGCTGGGTGTGGGTGTGGGTACTGTTTTTCCCTGCTCCTCCCTCAGCCCCAGGCACAGTCCAGGAGGAGGCAGCTTGATGTGTGAGCCCAAAATGGTTGCACCCCTGCACGGAGCCTGCCCTGCAGGCCCCTTTATTTATTTATTATT
>NW_006400153.1:940443-941450 GCF_000299155.1 Elephantulus edwardii
CACGAAGACCTGATGTAGACCACCGTTGCCCAAGTGTCCTTCAGATCCACACTTAAAGCAAGTGAGTGGGAGCTTCCTCTCTATTCCCTTGCCTATCTGTGGCTCTCATCTGTGACACTGTCTACTGAAGTGGCCCAGCTTTCCACAGTGGAAGCAATTCTGACCTTTATTACCTTTGGGAGGCACTGTTTATGAGTAAGACATCCTTTTCCTGACACAGGCCCTAAACTGGCAGCAATAGCTGCCCCAATAATTTTGGCCATTCTCTGGTCTTTTCTCTTCCCTCTAGATCCCAGTTGTTAAAAGAGGGAAAAAATTAAACAAATGTATAACAAATAATTTTGAACATTATAATTTTTTAAGCTTAAGGCTAGAAATATTAATAATATCATCATTTCCAATCCAGAGATACATGTTCCAATGGAGTTTCTATTTTACATAAATGGTTTTGGTAAGCAGAATGTCATAAATGTGGATACATTTCTACTATTCCTCCTCCATGCCACGATATAGTGTTATTAGCATGAGCTGTTATAAATCCATTGCCATCCTTGCTCTAACTGAATTCTTTTTTATAAAATTTAAATTTGTTATTAATTTCAGTAAAAATTTATAGAGACTTTGGATTCATTGTTGCACATTTGTCCCTTCCCAAGGCTCCCCCACAGAACACTACCCTCTTGGAAAAGTAAAAGAAAAATTCTTTCATTGTTTTACAAACCCTCCCCCAGGTCCACTCTACCATGTAGCCATCGCTCTAGACACCTGTCATGACAGAAATACCTAATCACATATCTCTTTTAAACAGTTTTCTCCCTCCCCTGTTTCAGTGCAGTATACATTATTGAACCCATATTACTCAGTCTCTCCCCCACCCCAAGGTCAGTCCCGTTCTACAACAGTGGCACCATGCAATATTTGTCCGTCTGTGACTGGGATATTTCACTCAGCATAATGTTCTCCAGAGTCAACCATTTTGAATAATATTGCATGAGTTCCTTGTTTTT
>NW_006400153.1:944833-948098 GCF_000299155.1 Elephantulus edwardii
TGCATGGTTTCTGCTGAGAAATTGGCATTTAATCTTATCTGTTCTCCCTTACAGGTTACTCTTTGTTTCTCTCTTGCTCCTTTCAGGATTCTCTCCTTATCTTTGGTTCTGGCAAATTTAACTATGATATGCCTTGATGTTTTCCTTTTGGGGTCTAATCAATATGGTGTTCGCTGAGCTTCCTGAATACATATTCTCTCATTCTTCGTTATGCCTGGGAAGTTTTCCTCTAGTAATTCTTCCAAAACTTTTTCAGTGCCTTTACTTTCTTCTTCCTTTTCTGGGATTCCAATGATGTGCATGTTATTTTTCTTGATGGTGTTCCACATTATTCTTAGGTTTTCTTCTTTTTCCTTCTTTTTTGAGTCTGCTTTTTGCTGTAGCAGATCAGTGGTGATAATTTTGTCTTCAATTTCACTGATCCTGTGTTCCATCTCATCAACTCTGCTCCTATGTCCCTCCATCATGTTGACAGCCTCTGAAACATTGGACTTTATATTTTGAATGGTGGATTCTTGTTTTTCCAGTGCCACCATGCCTCATTTGTTTTCTCTGCAATGTTCTGCATTGGTTTTTTGAGCTCTTCCTGGACTTTGCTTATAGTATCCTGTAATTCATCAAGTTTGTCTTTCATCCATTGGAAATATTCAGTCACTCCGCTTTTAAATTCTGTGTCAGAAAGTTCCATGAGACTTTCTGGCTTCAGGGAATCCACTGTGTTGCCCTTTGTGAGCTTTGCTCTTGTATATTGTGTGGGATAGTTTGCTTTCTTTGAGACATTGATATGTTCTTGATCTGAAGACAACGCTCTTGAGTTGGGCAGCTACCGAACTTCTGAATTTCTGACTTCAGAGAAATGTCAGTTCAGAGCATGCTAGGGTCAAGGTGCTCCCAATTAAAGGTAAGTTGATTGCCCAGACGTGTAGGCACTGGTGTGGAGTAAAATGGCGTGAGGCAGGCAAAGGGTTGGGGTGATCGCAAGGGCAGATCAAACACTTGGGAGACCTTGCTCAAAACTCTGCTGTCTCAGTGTGCTCACGAATTGGGTCCCTACTCAAATTCCTGGTGTCTGTTTCATACCCAATGGTTTTCTCAGTGTTCCCTGCCTGGTGGCACTTATGCAGGTACCCTCACACAACAGCCCCTGCTCCAGCAGAGTCCTGAATCCAACAGGATCTGAAAAGTCAAGGTCAAATTCCCACCGACCCACTAGCCTCTGGCTGGTCTGCAGAGTCCACAGAAGCCAGCTGGCTGGCTCATTTTGGGCAGTTGGTGTAGCCCAAGAGAGCTGGGCCAAATTCCCCACCAGTGGACATGCCCATAGGTGCTCTCCCAGGTAATCAGCAATGCCCCAGTAAATCCAGCCAGGATCCTACTGGCCTTTCTTCTGCCAGATTAGTTCCACAGCAGCTAGGGTGATGGCTGGATCCGCAGTGGTGCCCTGAGGTCACAGGGCTGTGGTGGGGGCTGAGGTGCATGGTTGTGGAGATGCAAGTGGGGAGGGGGTGGAAGAAGTGGGGAGAAAGCAAGGGACTAGGGGGGCAAAGGAGCACAGGGCTTGGACACTACCACCAAGAGGTAGGGGGCAGGGCTTGGGCGCTGCTGAGGGTTTATGTAGCAGCACCCTGTGTGTTGGGGGTCACACAGGCATAGGCTGCAGGGCGGGTAGTCATTGCTCCTTTGGGGTCACACGGTGTTTGCTCCTCTGGAGGTTCTCGGTGGCTGGCAGACTGTTGCTCTTCACAGACTCCTTTAAGGAGGCCCCACTGACCCCATCATGCTGGCACCACCTTGAGAGTTGATGCAAGAAAATGAAACAAAAAGGGCATGGTTGGCCAGAAAACGTACAGTGATTTGGCAGGGCCTGGGCTAAACTGACTGCTGAGTCCACCAAATGCACTTCAACCAGCCGTCCTGGAGGGCCAGGGTCTACTTGACCCCCACAGCTCTCAGCAGGGGGTGCCACCAGGTACCACATGGGTAATGAGGGGTCTCCAGGCCATATGGCATATTGACATTGGTTATTCATTCCCCAATATGGCTTTGTTTCCCTTCAGTTCAGTCCTCTGAGCCCATGTCTCTTGCTTTGTGCCCCAAGACTTATAGGGCAGCCCTCATTTTATAACCACTATGGGATTTCTGTTTTTCCTTGTGGAAAAAATATATGACAAAATACTTGCCATTTCAACATTTTTCACATGAACAATCCAGAGACGTTGGCTCCTTTCACCACACTATGATTCTGTTACCGTGGTCTCCACATTCCTCATGAGCTTTTCTCTGAGATGTTCTTGCATTTTCCTCTATAGATTTCTTTAAACACCCACACTTTTTAAAATAAAATTTTAATTTTATACTGATTCACTTACAAAATTCTTATACATTGTTTTTCACACCAGATCTTTCCTATTTCCTTTACCCACCTGTTTCTCTACCCATCAAAATGTGTGACCCTGTAATTGACACCTCTGCTCACACTCTTCCCTCTTGGATCCTCATACGTTTTACGAGTTATGTTTCTATTTCTACAATAATGGTATTATGTGGGATTTGTCCTTATGGGACTGAGTTAATTCACTTAGCATAATGCTCTCCAGTCCCTCCCAAGTTATGTGTTGTTGTTCTTAGGTGCCATTGAGTCAGTATGACTCATAGCAACCCCATGATAAAAACATCTGAACCCTGTTCTATCCTGTGCCATCCTCAAACTTCCGGACACAAGAGCCCATTGCTGCAGTTGTCATGTCAATTCACCTAGCTGAAGGTTTTCCTCTCCTTTAATGGCCATCCACCCTTCCCAGCATCATGTCCTTCTCCAAGGATTACTCCCTCCTAACAACATGCCCAAAGTATGTGAGGCAAAGTCTCATCATTCCTGCCTCCAAAGAGCACTTTGGCTGCACCTTCTCCAAGACATAGTGATTTTAAAAATCATTGCTCCTGCATGCTACATAGTATTCCATCATTTGAAAGTACAACAATTTCTCAATCCATTTTATTATGGTTAGATATTGGGGCTGTTTCCATGTTCTTGTGATAGTAAATAATGTGGCTGTAAACATTGGTGTACAAATCTCCATTTGTGCCTCAGTTCTAATTTTCTCAGAGTATATTCAGAACCCTGCTTGCTGAAACTGAGGAGGACCTGAAGCACCTGCTGCAGAGGGTCAAGGACTGCAGCCTTCAATATGGATTGAGGCTCAATGTCAAGAAAGCAAAGATTTCCACCACTGTACCAACTGGCAGCATCAGGATGGATGGTGAA
>NW_006400153.1:948612-954729 GCF_000299155.1 Elephantulus edwardii
GATTGGCACAGGACAGAGCAGAGTTTAGGGCTGTTGTACATAGGGTCGCTATGAGTCACAAGCAACTCGATGGCACATAACAACAACAACATATTCCAAGCAGTGGAATGGCTGGGTCATATGGAATTTCTATGTTCAATGTATTAGAACTCCTATCTCGCTACATCCTTTACATTTATTACTTGCTGTCCCGTTAAACTTTTTCACTGGTATTGGGGTGAGATGGTATCTCATTGTGGTTTTGATTTGCATCTCTCTTATTGCCAGTAATTTTGAGAATTTTTTCATGTATCTGTTGGCCATCTGAATATATTTTTCTGTGAAAATTCTTTCCATGTCTTTTCCCCATTTTGTAACTGTATTATTACTTTGTGTGTGTGTGTAGAGGCCCTGTAGGATTCTGTAAACTTTGATATGAGACCCTTGTCTGAAATGGTATTGACAAATGTTTCATCCCAGTCAATAGGTTTTCTTTTCACTCTGTTGAAAATGATTTTGATACGCACAGGGATTTAATCTTTAGAAGGTCTCATTCATCAATTTTATCCTCTCTTGGTTGTTTATTTCTGGCTGTATTTGTCAGTCTTTTTATACCATTAATTTGGCTAGGCCTTCTAAGCTTGGTCCCATTTTCTCTCTTATGAATGATCTTTCTGGATTTGACCTTTAGTCCCAGGTCTCTGATCTACCTTAAGTTGATTTTTGTGTATGGTGAGAGGTGTGCATCCTGCTTCAGTTTTTTACCAGTTTTGCCAGCACCATTTGTTGAAGAGGTGGTCATTTCCCCATGTGATAAGTTTTGTTTCCTTGTTGAATAGCAGTTAACCATACATAGTTGGATTAATTTCCGGGTTCTTTATTCTATTCCATTGGTCTATGTGCCGGTCGTTGTACTGGTACCATGCTGTTTTGGTTATTACAAGCTGTTTTCAATTACAAGTAGTTTTCAGATCAGGGAGTGCTATACCTCCAATTTCATTCTTGTTTTTTTAGAAGTGCTTTGCTTATTCAAGGTCTCTTTCCTCTCCAAAAAATTTGCCAATTGACTTTTTATCTCTTTGAAAAAAAGGATTTGATATTTGTATTGAGATTGTGTTAAACCTGTAGATTGCTTTTGGTCAGACTGTCATTTTCACTATATTGAGTTTTCCTATCCATGACCAGGGAACATTTTCCCATTTATTTAGATCTTTTATTGTCTCGCAAAAATGTTCTGTAGGTTTTTTGTAAAGGTCTTTTGTGTCTCTATCCTAATTATTTATTCCTAAGTATTTAAATTTGTAGTTGGCTATTATAAATGGTATTCTTAGTTTCTTAGTATCCTTATCTGTGTTTTCTTTTTTACTGTAGAGAAATTTCACTGATTTTTATAGATTTATCTTGTATCCTGTCACTCTACTAAATTGTCAACACTTCTGTTTTCTTTTGTTTTGATTCGTACTCGACCTCTTTTCTCCCCTTGCCACTTCCAGCATCCTAGAGTTATATCTTTACGCTTAAGAAGAAAGTAAAATCCTCCTCTCTTCCACCTCACAGGCTTCATGAACTGGCCTCCCTTTCTTCCTGCCCGAATCAAGGCAGCATCCCCAAGTCTTTTTCCTACTGTGGCACCCACAGATGTCTGTGCAGTGTCATCATATACATAGGAAATCCTCCCCAGCCTTGGAACCTAGTGGCTCCAGGTCCATTATTGTCCTCCTGGAAGCTGAGGGGCTGGCCTGCACTCCTATTACCCATGTGGAGTATACATACTGGCCAGGGGTAAGCAAGGGCCCTCCCTTGCAGGAACTGTGGATAATAGACAGAAAAGAGTATTTATTGGGCAATTATCAGCAGTCAACTCTGGGTAACTGGGTCTTTTTTTAAATTTTTTTTATTTTTATTTGTTATTTTTTTGTGTGTTACCGTCAAATCGGATCTGACTGGTACAGGAGGAGATTGCCCCTCCTTCCCCAGCAGAGCATCTGGTGGATTCAAACTGTGTGCCTCTGGGATTGCAGTGCAGCTTCTTGCCACTAGGCCACCAGAGCTCCCCTGGTAACTGGGTCTTAAAAACAAATTCCAGAGTAGATGTCAGCTCCCAACAGACACTGGCAAGTAAGGATTTCTTCCTCACAAATTAAATTCCTGGGTTGTTGTTAGATGCCATCAAGTGGACTACAATTCACAGGAACTCTTTGAACAACAGATCTGAACCTTGCCTTATCCTACATCATCCTCATGATCCTTGTCAACATCAAGCCCATAAGGTCAATCACTTCCCAGGAAAAAAGTCCAAAGCACAAGCACACATACACACATGAAGTACCAGCAAGATGCTAAGTGTTCAGTTAAATGACATTCTGTTGTGAAGGCTGATGTCACCTTTCCCTAAAGTTGTAGCAATTAGCTTCAACCTCTGTCCAGCTTAGGTTCTTCCTCGACAATTTTTTCTTTAATAAATCCTGCAAGCCTGGTAATTTTAAGGGGTTTCAATTTTCATCTTTTTAGCACAAACTTTTCTCTTTATACACTTACAGCCTTCCCATCTCTTAGTATAGTGTACTAGGAAAAAACCCCAAGACCAAACCCATGATCATCAAGTTGATTTCAACACCTAAAACACAGTAGAACTGTTCTACCAAATTTCCATGGCTGTGAATCTTTATGGAAGCAGACTATATCCATCTCCTAGGGAATAGCTGGTAGGTCTTAACCAATAACCTTTTGGTTAGCAGCCAGTTCTTAACCACTCCACAACTAGATACTTGTAAACCTTTCCTAATTTAAGAAAATTTTTATAAATGGACATGATGGAAATGTGCAGAGAAGTGAGATATAGTCACCACTTACCAAGAGTGGTATCCTGTTGAAGACAGTGTTAATATCTTACATATATCCCACGTTAGTGTACATGCTGGCTTTTGAGGGGAGATTTATGTCTGATATGTCACTTTCCCCATTTTGTATTTCTTGGAGAACACTATCTTAGAATCCTATAAGGAAAAATAAATTGTTTACAGTCAAAATTCATCTCAACCTCCAGGGAAGGAATGGTTTTAGGAATGTCCCACAAAATGTCTGCCATCTATTAAATCTGTTAACTCTGATATAAGAATACCTCAGCTATGTTTTATTATTATTTATAAAAGGTTAAGGATGGAGCCCTGGTGGAACAACAGTTAAGTGACTGGCAGCTAACTGAAGGAAGATTTGCAGCTATGTGGGAGGAAAAACTTGTTTATGTACTTACCTAAAGATTACAGCCTACATCTCCCCCTCAGCCCCATGTGGGCTAGAGAGAATGCAGCTGTCTACCTGGGGAAGGTGCTCCCTTGCTGCTATGCTCTTCGCTACCATCAAGGGCAATCCCAAACTTTTTTTTCCTTTTAAAATTAATTATTGCATATTTTCTCCCCCCACTTGGCCCCATCATGCACCCTTTATTCCAGATTGTTCTCATACATATAATGCATAATATATATATATATACTCCTTTCACATGGTTCATTATCTATCCATTCTTTCCTCACAATTCCAAACTTTAGAAGAGGTAAGCATCAGTCAGCAAGAATCCTGCAAGTCTGCACTACTGCAGTCCAAAGAGAAGTTGAAGGGCCTTTGGGAAAAGGAGCTTTCCAACTGCATAGGTCCATAAAGTACTGCTGGTAATGCAAACTGCCTTCCTCCATAAAGGGAAAATGGTAAATCTGCAACTAATGAATAACATCATAAAGATAAAGAACTGTCAACAACCTATGCAGACAAAACAGAAATGACCAACATATACCAAGAAAAACTTCGTATAACGTTAAGAAAGCAGCAGGCAGCTTCAAACATTGTGAAAAAACAAAACAAGCCTTCTCCAAAAAAACAGCACATTACAGACCCAGTGAATACCCCAGAGATGGAGGTGTAGAAGAAATACATTGACACAGAGTCATATTAACGTACATGGAAGAAGGAACAAATAATGGGAGAAAGACTAGAAGGCAAATAAAGCAAATACCCCACAGACAGGGGAAAAGAAGAAATGCATTGAAATGGAGTCATTTGAACAGCTACAGAAGAAGGTGGAAATGATGGAAGAAAGAATATAAGCCATAAATAAGGTAACTATCCCATAGACAGAGAGCCAGAAGATATGTATCAGCATGGAGGAACATGAACAACTACTGAAGAAATTCCAAAAGATGGAAGAACGAAAGGATAATACAGATTAAAAGGTAAAAGACATTTAAAAATCAGTACAGGACAGAGAGAACACTGCCAATACAATCCTGGAATTAACAGAAATGGATGAAAATGCAAATCAAAATATGAAGACTGAAACTGCAGAAATTTCCAACATGTTGAACAGAAGAAATGGAAGAGTCAGTGACCTGGAAGATAAGAACCTCAATAGGAACATACTAGTAGAGAAAACAGGAGACAGAAGAAAAATGAAGAAAGCATTAGAATCATGTGGCATGATATCAAAAGTAAAAGCATATGTAAGAATCCCAAAACACTAGGGAGACAAGGAAAGCACTGAGGAAATTGTGGAAGAGGTACAAGAAAAACAATTCCTAGGCATTACAAAAAATGAGGAAACCCATATTCATGAAGCTCAGTGAATCCCAGAAAGACTAAACACGAAAAGAAAAGTATCAAGACATAGAAGAGTCAAATTCTCCAAAATTAAAGACAAGGATAAAATACTAAAAGCAGTGAAGAGAAACAAAGCATCACCTACAAAGGAGAACCAATTAGACTAAGTGCTGATTTCTCAGCAGCAACCCCATAAACAAGAAGACAATGGGATGATATATACTGAACACTGAAAGAAAACAAATACTGGCAGAAGATCTTGTACTCAGCAAAGCTCTCCATCAAACGAAAAAGAGAAATTAGGTCATTTGCAGAAAAAGTGGAACTAAAGGAATTTGTGAAAACAAGACCAACTCTATAAGACATTCTAAGGAAAGTTCTTCACACACAGACATCAAAGGAAAGTGGATGGACCATTATAACCAGAAATAAAAGAAAAAGAAACACAGTAAAATGGCAGCAATAAAACCTTGCATGTCAATAATCACATTTAATATGACTTGACTAAATGCACAATTAAGAGAAAAAGTATAGAATGAAAAAAAAAAAAACCCAACCCAAAGCCTATCAATATTCTGCCTATGAAAGACACATCTAAGAAATGAGGAAAGAGAGACTGAGGAAAAATATACCAAGTAAATGAAACACACAAAATAGACTTCAGGGTGAAAATCACCATAAAAGAAAAGCAAGGGCACTATATAATGATTAAAGGCACAATAGACCAGTAAGACATAACCTTGGTCAACATCAATGCTCCTAATGATAGACCTGCAAAAAACATAAAATGAAAGTGAATGGAACTTAAAGAAAGTATAGCACCACAGTAGTGGTAGGAGATCCTCACCACTCTCAGCAAAGGATAAATCAACATGAAAGAAATAACCATGCAAAAGATCTAAACTATACCATCAGCCAACTTGATCTTGTGGTTCTACTTAGAGTACTATACCAAATCCAAAACCAATTTACTTTCTTCTCAAGTGTAATTTCTCACTTCTCAAGTGACTTCTTTTAATGATCAAATAGTTAGCTCATCTTTTGGAGAGGCCTAGTGGGAAAGAGTGCTGGCAACACAAAGGCAGGTAGTACAAACTAGTTCAGGATAGGGCAAGGTTCGGATTTATTGTACATCGCCGCTGGAAACTCTATTAACTTTAATAAATGTTAATAGTTGTAGAGGGGCTTCAGGCCTTTTGTTCATAGGGTTGCTATGAGTCATGCTCAACTCGAAGACAATGAACAACAAAAACAGGTTGCTATGAGTTGTAGGGGACCCAATGACACTCAACTGACTTGAGTTATACAATAAATGAAATTAAAAAGTTCCTTGAAACAACTGATATTGAAAATAAAATATACCAAAACCTCTGGGATACATTTAAGGCAGTTCATAGCAATAGGCAAACACATAAAAAAAGGAAGAGGCAAAATCCAATCCCACAACATCTAGAAGAAAGGAAATTAAAAGGACAAGAGCTGAATAAATAAGATAGAAAATGTTGTTGCTGTTGTTATGTGCCGCCGAGTCGTTTCCGACTCATAGCG
>NW_006400153.1:956404-958602 GCF_000299155.1 Elephantulus edwardii
CTTGCACATTTCATTGTAATATTTTGCTTTGTCATTCCGTGCTTCCTTTTGAAATCTTCTATTCAAATCTTTAGTCTCTTGAATTCTTTCTTGTGCTTTGGCTTCTCTGCACTCCAGTGCAATTTTCAGCGTCTCTCCTGACATCCATTTGGTCTTTTCTACCTCTTCTGTCTTTGCAATGACCATTTGCACTCTTCCTGGATACCCTTGATATCCTCCCACAACTCGTCTGGCCTTCACTCATTACTATTCAAGGCCTCAAACCTGTTCCTGAGATGGTTCTGAAATTCAGGTGGGATAGACTCAAAGTCATATTTTGGTTCCCGTGAATTTGGTTTAATTTTCCTCAACTTCAGCTTGAACTTGCATATACTCACGTAAATTTGAAAATTGAAAGGAAATGGATCAATGCCTTCAAACTCACACCTTACCCAGATGGCACAGACAAATGTAGAACACTTGAACAAACCAATCACAAAAGAAGAAATTGACAAGGTCATAAAAAAAGTCCTGGCCCAGATGGCTTCACAGCTGAATTCTACCAAACATTCAGAGAAAATCTATCATCAATTCTTCTTAAATTATTTTTTTAAATATAAAAAATAAGGTACACTCCAAGAATCATTCTATGACGCAAGCACAACTCTAATACCCAAACCAGGAAAAGACATTACAAAAAAAAAAAAGAAAGAAAGAAAACTACAGACCAATATATCTCATGAATATAGATGCAAAAAGTCCTAGTAAATATAACCCAACAGCACATAAAAAATAATAATTCATCCTGATAAAGTGAGATTTATAAGTTAAGCAGGGATGGTTCAACATAAGAAAAACTTCTAACACAGAAAAGGCCTTCAACAAAATTCAGCATTCCTTCCTAATTAAAATATTCAGCCAAATAGGAATAAAAGGGAATTTTCTCAATGTATTGAAATGTATTTATGCAAAACCAAGAGCTAACATCATTCTAAATGGAAAATGACTAAAGACATTCCTCTTTTGAACAGAGACCAGACAAAGATAGCTACTTTCACTATTCCTCTACATTATTGTATTGGAGATATTTGGTAGGGCAATACAACAAGACAAGGCAATGAGTATCATCCTAATTGGCAAAGAGGTGGTAAAACTATCACTATGCACATGGTATGAGTGTACACAGAAAACCCCAAGGACTAAACAAAAAACTGTTATACCTAGTAGACCAATTTAGTAGACTGGCACGATACAAGATCAATATACAAAAATCAGTGGGATTCCTCTACAGTAACAAAGAAGACATAAGGAAACTAAAAAAGCAATACTCTGTACATAGCCAAACACAAATAGAGATACTTGGGAATAAACCTAACTAGAGATACAAAGACCTTTATAAAGAAAACTACAAAACACTACTGTAAGAAACAATGAGAGACCTAAATAAATGGAAAAATGTTCCCTATTTATGGATAGGAAGGTTTTAATATAATGAAAATTACAATCCTACCAAAAGCAATCTGTATGTTAAATGCAATCCCAATACAGATACCAAATTCATTTTTCAAAGAGATAGAAAAGGTAATTGCCAAATTTATTTGGAAAGAAAAGAGACCCTGAATAAGCAAACCCCTTCTGAAAAACAAGAATGAAGTACAAGGCACAGCTCTCTTTGATCCCAAACCTATTACACAGCTGTAATAACCAAAACAGCATGGTACTGGTACAATGACAGACACATAGATCAATGGAACAGAATTGAGAACCCATAAATTTACCCATTTACTGATAGTCTACTGGTGTTCTACAAGGAAAGTCTGTCACATGGTGAAATGACAACTACTTCAATAAATGGTGCTGGCAAAACTGGACTGATATCTGCAGAAAACTAAAAGAGTATTCACATCTCACACCATACCAGACACTTCAACAATTGGTGCTGGCAAAATTGGACTGATATCTGCAGAAAACGTAAACCAGATCCACATCTCACACCATACACAAAAATCAACTCCAGGTGGATCAGAGAGCTAGGCGTAAAGGCCCCAAACAAATAAGATCATAAGAGACAAAATGAGACCAAATTTAAAAGGCCTAGGCTATGGTATAGAAGCTGACAAATGCAACCAAAAATAAACATCCGGGAAAGGATAACATTAATGAATATGATCCTCTAAATATTAAGTCTGTGTGTGCATCAAAACCTTTTACCAACAGTT
>NW_006400153.1:959742-1003246 GCF_000299155.1 Elephantulus edwardii
AACATCAGCTACAATATCTCTAGTACCACGGCCCCTTCTAAACCCAGCCTGGACTTCTGGTAGCTCTCTGATGATGTGCTGTTCCAGTCGTTTTTGGATAATCTTCAGTAAAATCTTGCTTGCATGTGAAATCAGTAGAGTGAATGAAAAAGATGCTGACTGGGGAAAAAAAAATTTGGCAATGGTACATCAAACAAGGGTCTCATAACGGAAGTTTACAAAATACTACAGGGCCTCTAAAAGGCAAAGACGATAACCCAATTATAAAATAAGTAAAAGACTCGGAGAGATTTTCTGAGAGGAAGACCTTCAAATTTCCAGCAGACACTTGAAGAAATGCTCAAAATCACTGGCAATTAGAGATAGGCAAATCAAAACCACAATGAGATACCATCTCACCCCAGTAGCAGCGGCAAAGTTTAAGAGGACAGTAAGCAATAAATGTTAGAGAGGATCTGGAGAGATTGAAACTCTCATACACTGTTGGTGGGATTGTATAATGGTACAACCACTCTGGAAGTCAATTGCCATTTTCTCAAAAAGCTGAACACAGAGATTCCATATGACCCAGCTATTCCACTGCTAGGAATATACTCCAAGAAAAATAAGAACTAAGACACAAATGGAGATTTGTGCATCGATGTTCATGGCAGTGTTATTCACAATTGCAAGAACACAGAAACAGCTCAAATGTCCATCAACAAATGAATGGACTGAGAAATTGTGGTACATTCACGCAATAGAATACTATCCAGCAATAATTAGAGAAATACTATGTAACAGGAGTGAACTAACTCATTCTCAGAAGGGCAAATACTCTATATGAGGACATTATTGTATAAATAGGTGGGTTACTAATAAGATGTGTAGAAAGTTCAAAGTACGAAGGAGAGTGGGAATGGAGTGTTGAGAGCAGGGAGGAAGCCACAGTGTCACAGCGTTTGGTGCACAGAGGGTAGGAGTGAAGGAATTAGGAAAGACTCATTGAAGACCTGAAAAGGTGGGGTGACAGTGGACATGGATCAATGATTATTAATTTTATAAAACACAATATATAGGAATGATCATATAAAATACAATGTATATAAATGCAACACAATGTATAAGAATGTTGTATGCAAACATCTATAAAATAAAAATAAATAAGGGTAGGGGCAAAATCATAGGGTTGCACAATTTGATGGGTGGAAGCAGGTGTAAAAGAAATAGAAAAGATCTGGCGGAAGCCTGAAAAGACAGGGCTATGATGGGAATGGTCCAATGGTGATTGATTTTATAAAATGTAATACAGGGAAATGATTGAAACACAGTCTGAAAGATAGTGTGAAACACAATGTATATGAACTTTGTAAGCAAACCAATATAAAAGAAAAGTTTAAAAATTACAGCCTAGAAAACTCTCACACTATGTCATTCTAAGTTGAAAAGTCTACTGGACAGCACCCAACAGTAACAAACTCCTAAGGAGAAGACAAACAGTTGTAAACAGGTAAGGAAAAGTAAGTACTCCTTTGTTTTAGATTGCTTGTATTTCCAGCTCCTGTGATGTGACCTTGATTATCACCCTCCTTTTGTATCTAAGTTAATAAATTGTTCCAATGTAATCAGGAGTGTTCCAGACTTAACCTTGGAAATCCCACATCCTAAGAAACCCTTCTTAATTCAAACCGTGCAGTGTTTCCCTGCTCTGGTCACATAACAGCCTTCTGGTCCAGATATAGGTTTCACATGAGCACAATTAAGTGCTCCAGAACTCCCATTCTTCTCAATGTTAGCCATAACTTGTTATGATCCACACAGTCGACTGCCTTTGCATAGTTAATAAAGCACAAATGAACATTATTCTGGTATTCTTTACTTTCAGCCAGGATCCATCTGACAAAAGCAATGATATCCCTAGTGCCATAGCCTCTTCTAAATCCTGCTTGAACTTCTGACAGTTCACTATCTATGCACTGTTCCAGCCATTTTTTGTTTTCATCAACAATTTCCTTTTACTTGGATCTATATCAACACCCATGGTAGCAAGAGTCAGTCAAGAAATCAAAAGATGTGTTGCATTGGGAAAATCTGCCAAGAACCTTTTCAAAGTACTAAAAAGCAAGGATGTCTGTTTAAAAATTAAAGTGTGCTTAATCCAAGCCATGGTATTTTCAGGGTTTTTCCATTTTAATGAATGTTTATAAAGAACTTGGATTTCCATTCATTCATTGTTGCACTTTTTGCCCCGTCCCACCTACTCCCAGTTCGCCTTTTTCTTTGGAAAAAAAATTTCTTTCATTGTTAAATGGTTCCCCCCGAGCCCCGCCCCAACCACTTTACTATGCAACTCTTATTCTAGATTCTTGTCAAGACAATAATATCTAATCATATATTCCTTTTATACAGTTCTCTCCCTCATCTGTTTCAATGCCATGCACATTATTTATCCCCTCATTTCTTAGTTTCCCCCAACCCTCATATCAGTCCTGTTCTGTAACAGTGGCATTATGCAGTGTTTGTCTTTTTGTGACCAAGATATTTCACTCAGCATAATGTTCTCCATGGTTACCCATTTTGAATAATATTTCATGAGTTCTTTGTTTTTCTGTGCTGCATAATATTCCATTGTGACTATATCACAGCTTCTCAATCGATTCGTTTGTTGATGGGCACGTGGGTTGTTGCTAACTCTTTGCTCTTGTAAAGAAAGCAGTAATAAACGTGTGTGTATATATCTGCTTGGGTGGCAGTTCTGGTTTCTTTAGGGTATATTCCCAGTAGTGGAATGGGTCAAATGGTATTTCTATTTTCAACTTTTTGAGAAAGCGCCATACTGCCTTCCATAGTGGTTGCACACAGCCATTTTTTAAATGATCATCATGTATTTCGCTTACATGTGATATGAATTATATTGATAATTTTCACACTCTATTGGATCACCTTTCTTGGGAATGGGAACAAATAGAGAACTCTTCCATTCCTTTAGCCAGACAGCTGTCCTCCAAATTTTCTGGCAAAGACTGGTGAGTGCATCCAAGTCTGCATCTGTTAGCTGAAACAAATCAATTGGTATTCCATCAGTTCCTGGGGGCTTATTTTTTTGCCATTGCCTTCAATGCAGCTCCCAGTTCCTCCTTCATTACCATTGGCTCCTGCTTATATGATATTTCCTAAAATTTTTCTATATCAATCAGTTCTTTTTGGTACAGTGATTCTGTGAATTCCCTACATCTTCTTTTGATGCTTTCTGGATCATTCAGTATATTGCCTATAGCATCTTTCAGTATTGTGACTTGAGCCTTAAATTTGTTTTTTTCAGCTTGCGAAATGCAGAGCGAGTTCTTCCCATTTTATTCTCCAATTTCGTACCTCTGCATATTCCAATATAATCCTATTCGTATCTTCTCAGGTTGCCATTCGAAATCTTCTGCTCAACTTTTATTTTGGCACATTTTCCCTTCTTGACACTCCTGTGCAATTTTCTCTTCTGAATTTACGTTTTTTCTTTAGCTTCTGTTTTCACAATGACCTTTTGCTTTCTTTATGGATGATATCTTTTGACCATTGGTATTCAATGCCTCAAACCTATTTCTAAAATGATCTTGAAATTCAGATGAAATTCATTCAAGATCATATCTTGGTTCCTATGAACTTACTTTCATTTTCTTTGGCTTCAATTTGAGTTTGCATATGAGTAATTGTTGGTCTAACCCACAATCCACCCAGGCCTAGTTTTTACTGTTGATATTAAACTTCTCCATTGATTTCTTCCACAGATGTAATCAGTCTGATTCCAATACAACCCACTGTCAGGGTTGTATTCTCTCTCAATGCCTATTCAATCCTTATGCTGAGTAAATTATTGCACTCTATGAAGAGGAATGTGACATCAGGATTGGAGGGAGACTCATCAATAACCTGCATTAAGAAGATGATACAACCTTGCTTGCTGAAAGTGAGAACTTGAAGCTCTTGTTGCAGAAGATCAAGTAATGCAGCTTTCACTATGGATTGCATACCAATGTCAAGAAAACAAAGATTCTTACCACTGGACTAATAGGCAACATCATGATAGATGGAGAAGGGATTGAAACTGCTAACAACTTCATATTACTTAGATCCACAATTAAGACCCTTGGTACCAATGGTCAGAAAATCAGGGGATGTGTTGCAGTGGGAAAGTCTGCAGTCAAGTACCTCTCCAAATTACTGAGGAGTAATGATTTCAGTTTGGGGATGTCTGATTTAGCTATGGTCTTTCTGATTACTTGCTACGCATCTGAGAGCTGGATGATGAATAAGGATGACAGAAGAAGAATTGATGCCTTTGAACTGTGTTGGAGCACTGAACATGAACGGCCAAAAGAACGAACAAATAATGTCTGGGAGAGGGTGAAGCCAGGGTGCTCTTTGGAAACACGGATGATGAGGCTTCACTTCACATACCCTGGGCATGTTGCTAGGAGGGGCTATTCTTTGGAGAGGGACATTATACTTGAAGAGTGGAGGTCGGTAAAAGAGAGGAATACCCTCAACCAGGTGGAATGGCACTGTTACTGCCTTAGTGGGCTCTGGTGTTTCAGAAGTGTGAAGATGGCACAGACTAGGATGGGGTTCAACTCTGCTGATCCTGGGGTCCCTAGTTAAAATGGGCTCGAAAGCACCTGACAACAAGAAACACTGGCATCTTGGGCAAGTAGATGACTGACTGGTCACTCTATCTGCAGTGGTCCCAGACTGTTACTACAGAAAAATCAGTCTGTAATTCAATATAAGGCAACTGGTGTCTGCTTTGTCTGCCACACTTTTTAGTTCTGTGCTAACCATTCTTGAGCTATGTTTCAGATGGAGAATTAAAAACTAAGAGACCTTTCATAGATCCTCTCCTGAATGAGCCTTGCTTCTATAAAAACGCCATGTGAGCAAAGAGATGCTTTACATAGGAGTTTAAATAGAGACCACAGCAAACTTTACTGCAAAACTCTTTCTCTTTAGAACAATGTAGATTTTTTTTCTTTCTTAGATTTTTATTTTTATACATCCTCGTGACATTTCCCTTAAGGAATAAGAGGCTAGCAGAATCAGCTTTTTAAAAATTATACCATTCTGAATATACAATTTAAAACACATCAGTGAGGAGTTGAACACATCAGTGAGAAGTTGAACACATCAGTGAGAAGGTGAACAGTTTAATTGATAGCATTTTTGCCGAAACAATAATAAACAGGAAAAGACTGGTTTTGTGTCCACCACCTCCAACCACAAAATTTATTTCTGTTGTCTTCAGTGATTGGTTTTCAAACCACAGAGTTGTGAGGTGGCCTGCTGTGATGCTGTGGGAACACAATGCTCATTGACAGTTCTAAGACTTAACTCAGAGCCATTTAGGTTCCATACAGTAAACACTCCAGCTTAGAGATACACAGTAAAGTCTAAGATAGTAACTTCATTTCCCAAAGAAAAAAGTGGCTCATGGTTAAGTAACCTGATCATGTTAGCATCTATTGGCAAGGTTGTCAACCAGGATAGTTAGATCAAAATAAACTTCTTTTTTTTTTTTTTTTCCCAAAATAAACTTCTTAGACTCACATAGCAGACTCATTATTCATTGATTCTGCGATCAAAATATTAAGCTTTTATTTTGATCAAATTCTCACCAGTAGATCATCTATACAAATACCATTACCAGTTAACTGAGAAAAAATTAGCACATCTTTGGATCCATTAGAAATGAGAAATCTTTGGCAAATAAATCTGTGCTAATCATGAGCTTATGTTGGTAGATATATTTAAAAGCTTAAAACTTAAAATTCAAATTAACTCTCTCTTCCCAAACCTGGTTCATATTGTTTTTGGTTTGTGATTGTGATAAATATATATTACATGTATCATTCAGTGCCATGGATTACATTCATCATGGTGTACACCATCCCTACTATCCTTTCCAAATTATTCCACCATCACAGTTGTGATGAAAATAAATTATCATTGCTATATTCCTCCTCTGCTTAGAAATTAGGAAAACATGCTCCACAAACTATGTGCTGTGGCATTACCATAAACCCAGGAAGAGAAGGGTGTGATCAGAAGCCTCCCTCCAAGGGGGCATGCTTGGGGAGGATCTGCAGATGCCAGGATCCCACCCCATTTCACAGTAGCCTGTCTTGAAATCACCACTCCTCAGTGCACTGCAGGTACTCACATGACAGCAGGCTGGAAGCACACTTACACAGCACTTCGTGAAAGTAGCTCTAGTTTGGCCTGAAATAGCTGTGTTGCTAGAGATGAAACTTTCATGTGACTCCAGACTTTTAAGGATGAAAATTTTAAAAATACATTTATATGAGATAAAATTTACCTACTGAAGCACACTGTAATATGTCAATCTCCATGGTGTATGTCTGCAAATTCATGACTTTGCTATCGTCCAGAGTCCTCCTGGATGGGTCTGGACAGAACTGCCAGAGGCACCCAGCTCCCTCCCCAAGCATCTGATTCCTTTAACATACTTTCCCTAGACAAAGCATAATTGTGACTATTTCTTGAAAGTGGAAAAAAAATTCAATGAAGTTTATTCGTTGTTGTTGTAATTATTGTATCATTCCATCTCTGAGCTCAGAGTTACTACCAGTCTACTAGCATTAATTTGAGAAGCACCCAATTGCCTCCTGGTTCTGATTTTACCACCTATACTATCTTGCAAGTCCAGCTTTAGCTTAAGCATCAAAACCCCCCACCAGTGAAATTGACTGGTTAGGTGCTAAAGAGAAAGGTGGGATAAAAGCTGGAGTATAAGAGGTGCTGGCTATTCCAGCACTTGGCTTAGGATAAAGACTGTTCACAGTGTGTTACATTACCTAGTGTTGCAGAAAGGAAACGCTACTGTAAGCAGTTTACAATCATTTCACCCATGTGTGGGTCTGGTGCTGTGTTCTAGGAGCCAGTGCACACCAGACCTAGTGTGACAATTTTAAGTATGCTACACTTATCTCTCTGTCTTTGAAGGTCTCTGTGTAAAGCAACTTATCCAAGACTTAAATTTTACTCTATGTTCCTAAAGGTAACATTGTTTAATAGAGAATATAAATGCTGTCTGCTTGTGTCTCAAGATTTCTATCTGAAGAGTCTTTGAAAAAGAGAAAATTGTATCTTTCTACTTAGAAGCTCTATTAGCACATGCAAATAAGGCTTACTCATCAATAATCTGGTTATTAGTTAAGGGGGCCCTGTGATTAAAGCACTTTTCTGCTAATCGAAAAAGACCTGTGCCTGGAGCTAACCAAAAGCTCTGTGATGAGGCAGGAGACAGGTGAGGGAGTGGCTTTTGTAAAGGTTTCTGGCCTTGGCAAGCCCATGAGGTATGTCTCCATCCTGCAGGGTCGCCATAAGTTGGAATCTACTTGGTGGCTATTGGTTACTATTTAGGCACGTTACCTACAGATAACCATAGTTTCAAAAAGGCATGAGGCACTCCTGTAACCATTATGTGGAACTGGTCACAAATGTCTCCCCAAGTGGACAGAAAACTCCAGAGGAAGAAATCTTCGGAGATTAAAAGGTATTCTATGAAAGTTCTAACTCAAAAGATAAAGATTCAGTGTCCATTAAGGCCTGAGGTGGTCTGAAACCTTTGCATAGTAACTATAAAGTAAAACTGACCTCTGCCTCTTTGAAGGAAGTGAAAAGAGGTGCTGCTCTCCTAAACAGGGTGCTTCACTCTTTAAAGGAAGTAAAGCCTTCTGTATATAAGATTGCATTTAAAACAACATTATTTCTTTCTCAAAACCAGTGCCCATTACTATCTTCCTCCTCCTCTTCCTTATCTAGATAGAGCAGAGCAACCTTCTTGTCATCTGAAACCACCAACCTCTGGTCGACCATCCTCTGCTGCTGCACTGTCTTATTAAACACAGCCTGCTCCTGGTCCTCTGGCCCAAGGGCCCAGTTTCTATCACCAGTGGAGGCCTGAACGCTCCCAATTTCTGCCCTCTCCTTACTGCCAGCCCCTGTCCAGGCACCACCATCAGATTCCCCAGGTGTTGCTGCTTCCTTCACAGTAGGGAAGTGGATCATGACCTCCTGTGTCCTTGGTGCAGAGCTGGGGGTTGCCTCCAGGTTGCTCACATCGATCTGAAAGGCAAAGGAAGTTTCCATGGGCTCCAGTGTAACATGCCTCACTGGCCTGTTGCTATCTGCTAACACCCAGCTTGGAAGTAGCTGTGGACCCAGCAAGAGCAAATGCTTTAGGGTCCGTGAAGACAATATAGTCAGAGTGTTCGGCTTCTGCAGGACCTCGTCTAATATCCCTGAAGGACCTGCTAGTGTCTGATGTCACTTCTAACCTGGTTGACTTTCTCCACTCTCCTCTGGAGGAGATGCAGAAGCCTCACTCGGAAAGAGTTCTTTTCAACCATAAGGTTTCTTTTCTCTGAAGTGGAATGATGAGTGCTTGGGTTATGTCTGTGGTGCTGTCTGTGCACAGAGCTTTCTGAGTCACTAAGCCCTGTGGGCTGGGGAAGAGCTCCCAGGAAAATCACCTGCTCTGTGGTAGGGCATCTGAGGAGCAATTGGAATGTGCCCAGTGGATGTGCCGTAACTGGGGAGTGTGCTAGCATGTTCGGAACATGGCTCCAATTTCTCTAACGGGGGGCTGTGGTCTGACTCTCCTCACTGTACCCTCCTTCAGGGTCTAGTTCAAGGTCCATCTGTATACCCACGGACTCTTTAGTTTGAATATAATGGCCAACCTTCCCTGTCCCAGGAACGTGGCCCTCAAAAACAATTTCCTTGTTAGCATGACTAACTGTTTGGAGTCAAACATGACGTGCCTCCTATACTGACCAGTGTCTAACCAAAACTCACCAGGCTCTTCTGTGTCCCCTTTCTCCTGAAGGGCAGAGACAGACCCTTGGAAGGAGACTTCTTGAGACTTCTGACTCTGACCAAGACCCTGCTGAAAGTGCCTCAAAGACCAGGTGATGTCTGCTGAGCACTCTGCCTGGCTAGGCTGCCTCCTCCACTTACCTCCACTTCTGACGGAGATCTCCCAGGTGAGAGCTGCTCAGCCCTCCACACCGCAGTGGGGCCTATCTGAATATGCCTTACAGACTGGCTGATGTCCTCAAGCACCTGGGACTGGCCAAGGCCCCTGGGGCTGCTGATTTCCACAGTGGCCAACACTGGACCCTGCCAGGTGACTGAGTCGGTGCTTGGAGAAGCTGGGCTGGCATCCTCCCTTTCAACAGATGGGCTGTACAGTTCCCTGGTGGCCCAGCGTTTGAAACCAATGCCAGTGGCCAGGGCCTCCACTCCTTTCTGGTCAGGGCTTCCAGGCACTTGACTAGATCGCTTGGTCAAACTCTCCCGAACCACTGACTCCACAGCTTTCTCTATTTCACTAGTTTCGCATCGGTTCAGCTCACCCAGGTCTAACTGATCAGCGTCGACAGTTTGTGAAAGGTTGACTTCAGCAACTAAGGTCATGGAACCACCACCAGAGCTCTGGACTTCCTTCACATCCACAGCCACACTGCCAGGCTCACCCGCGCCCTCTCGGCTCAAGGCGGACAGCTCTTTCCTTACTCGCTCCGGAAGCCTTTCTTCCAGCTGCTCCATAACCTCTCCCAGCTGGTTCTTGGGCTCCATGGCAAAGACTTCCTTACTGGAGATGTGAAATTCTTGTGGTATTTTAATTTCCTTCTCAATGACTATGGGTTTAGCATGAAACACACCATGTTTAGCTTCTTCTCTCCAGTGAGAAGAATACAGGTGCTCCTCCTCCTCCTCTCTCAACCTGTCCTCTGTCTTCCTTCTCCGGGTCCCCTGCACAATTTCGTCTTGCCACGAGTACTTGATGGTGGATTCTTCGTCAGTGTGGATCTGCCCATACACGGAGCCTTCATCTCTGTCATGCCCACCTGGGTGATCATCTGGAGTTGACACGAAATAACTCTGCTCTCCCTCCCAATCAGATACCTCTGTCACCTCTTCCACCTGAGTTAAGTTCTGAGGAGGCTGCTTCATCTTTGAAAACTGACTGACTGAGAAGGCGCTATCTGTTTCTTCATAAACTTCCTTTTCCTCAACTAACCCCTTGGTGTCTGGAGACACATCATCGACCTCCTCCACCTGACAAGGGGTGGGGAGCTCCTGTACTTTCTCTCCTGCATAGCTCATGGGCTTTTCAACGATCTCCACATTGACAATCTTGACCCTCCCCTCTCTTCCTTTCAGGCCTAGGTTGACTATGTCTCCTATCATCTGCTCAGCAGATTTTCCTTTCAGCCCCACTTCCTTCATATCTTTGCTCAGAAGATAGTCCAGGCCAGTATCACTGGAAATATCAACCTCCTCCGCCAGTTTAGACTCCACGACAATCTCAGTCTTTGTCTTCCTATCACCAGGCAGCTCTTTCCTGTCCACGTAAGTGACCTTGGTGTCTGGAAAAGAAGCAGCAGATGCTTCTGTATCTGGGGCCTTCGTGAACTGTGTAAGGATACTGGAGACAATGTTTTCTGCGATGGTTTTGGTCATGGCATCACCTTTCAGGGAGCTGGGGGCATTGCTGGTGTCCAGACTGAACTTCATTTCTCTTGTTTTTGTCTCTATAGGTCTCTTACCACCAATATCCTTCTTGACAGATGTGTGGAAGCTCTGTGGTGATGCCTCGGGGATGTTTTCCTGCGATGTTTTCATAGTAATTGGTATCTCTCTCGCACGCACATTTTTCTCCTTCAGTGACTCCTTCTCTTTAGCCTGTTCCCTCATTTGCTGACTTTCCCTCTTTCTTGCTTCTTTATCTAACTTGGTAAGCTCTTCCCACCTTAAGTTTCTCTCCTCAGAAGCCTTCTCTTTAGAGTCAAACACTCTCTCCTCTTGCTTTGTCCTGCCCATTCCTGGTATGATTCTTCCTCGCTCCTCTGCGCCTTTCACATCTGTTTTCTTTCCCAAGGTGACAGTCCTGTCACTTGAACATGTGCTCTCAGAGGTGCCCAGCACTCTGTTGTCCTGGCTTTCTCGATGTGACTCCCGGACAGTGGAGGCATCATTTGCCCCTTCAGTTCTTGGTCTTTCAGGGAGTCTTTTCAGTTGCATTTCTGTTTTTCTTAAAAGATCATAGGTGGGAGAAAAGGTTCTGAAACGTGCCTGCTCATTGGCAGTTTTGTCACTAGTGTTTTCCTGCCAGACAGTGGTCAAGGGTGAGTATCCTGAGCCCCGGATGCTGCCCTGAGCCACACTCTCCACACTTGTGCTTGTCTGAGATGTCCGATGTGCAGACAAGGCTGAATGCAGCGCTGCGCTGTGCTTTAAACTCATTGGAACTGCTTTCCGCCTTGGGAATAGATGTCTTTCATTTTCCCTCTGTATTACAGAGTTTCTGTATTGATAGGATGTGTTTCTGATTTCTGTAGGAATAAAACAAACAGTTGGTTAAAATGAAAGTCATTGCTTTTTTTCACCCCATCTTAAAAGCATCACTACAGGTAAATCTCTTCCCATTATAATAACCACAAGGCATTACTATAGAAAGGTATTACAAATAAAGAGTATTTCCAATGCAGAATTATTTTGATAGTGTTTAAAAGTCTGACACAAGAAAATATAAGATCATAAATGTTTCAAGCTAATACTAATCTTAGGGAGCTCTGGTGGCCTTGTGGGAAGATACTGTGTTGCAATCCCGAAGGCACACAGTTCTATATTGCAACTGGCTTGGTGGGAGAAGAATGGGCAATCTCTTCTCATGCGATTATACCGCCTCTGAAAACCCACTGGAGGGTCAGTTCTGACTCAATGGTACACAACAATAACAACAACAACAACAACAACAACAACACTTATCATTAGCCAGGGAGGCCAGGGTTAGCTAACATTTTACAATCTTATGTTTTTGGACTCATTAATTTCTACTTCTGTGACACTGATGTGTAAAATGCGTTAATGGTTGGCTACCCAATGTGGACAGAGAGTGGGGTGGAGCTCTCTGATTAAAACAAGCTTGGAAGGAGGAGTGGCATCCACTTCCATAATAGCTTGCCTCCGGAAACCCTATGAACCTGGAGAGAGGATGAAAGACACCCAAGTGTTGAGGACTCTCCTTCATAGGGTCGCTATGAGTCACCTGCTGACTCGAGGGCACTTAACAACAACAACAATTTCTACTTTATTACAGTAAGTTTATTTTATCTTTTTCAGAGGAGAAGAACTTTATTTTTACAAAGAATATAAATTAATGATTAAACACAAACCACCCTATTTTATTGATTTTTATGTGGGGCCAATAAATCTTAAGGAATTCTTTTTCCCTCCACTTCTAGGCTTATTCTGTTTTGAACCTTGGCATCCTTCTGATCTCAAAAGGTACCAGTGCAGGAAGCACACCTCAGTCTATTTTAATTTTAGGTTTAGGAGCTGGCGATCACACGCAGGGCTTCCTGTTATGTTCAGGATCATCTGAAGAGAGGCCGTGAGCTCCTGCTGGGCAACCTGTCCTTAGGACAGTGGCCTGCAGCACCATCCACTAGAGAGCACTCCCAGGTGCCCAGTCACATCCCATTCCCTTGGCCAGGATGGAGCCTCCTCTTCCCTTGGTCTCCCTGGTGCAAAGAGCTTTATGTGTAGACCTGCTAACACAAACGTCAACAGTTTAAGTACACTATCTACTCCACAGAGAAACATGAGAGAGTCCATTCTTATTAGAATGGAAGCCTGAGGAAGCATGACTATTAGTGAGGATGGACTCATCTGCAGCCTGTTTAGTTTAGGTTTCCCAAGTGGCAGTCAAAGCCTGATGTCCCTTCGGGACAGATCCCACAGTGCAGGAGAGAGAACAGGCTAAGGCGCTCCAAATAGATTACTCCATCAGTTCAACATATTACAAAGTCAAGACATATCAGAAGATAAAAGGGCAGGACCCAAATGGTTTCTAACAGAGGTTCAACAAGAGAACATGACAGACTGGTTTCAACCTTGTCATCCTGTGGGCACACAGCCAACACTATTTTATGCAATACTGAAAATTAAACAATATAGTTAGATGTATTAATAAACATTCATAAACAGTACATCAACAGGAAACTTCCAGAATTTCAAGCTAGACTCAGAGGTCATGGAACAAGGGCTGTCACTGCTAATGTCAGATGGATTTGATTGAAAGCAGAGAATACCAGAAAGATGTTTACTTGTGGTTTATTGACTATGTAAAGGCATTTGACTGTGTGGATCATAACAAATTATGGATAACATTGAGAAGAATGAGAATCCTAGAAATCTTAATTGGTCATGTGAAATCTATACACGGATCAAGAAAAAATAATCCAATCAGAACAAGGGAACGCTGCATGATTTAAAATTAGGAAAGCTGTGAATCAGGGTTGGATCCTTTCTCCATAACTAATCAATTTGTATGCTGAGCAAATAATTTGAGAAGTTGGACCATATGAATGTCACTGGAAAAAGACTCATCAACATCCTCCATTATGCTGATGACACAACACTGCCTGCAGAAAGCACTTCCTGAAAAAGATCAAAGACTACCTTCAGTATGAAGAAAACAATAATCCTCACCATTGCACCAATAAGTACCATCCAGCTAGAGGGAGAAAAGCCTGACATTGTCAATGATTTTGTTTTACTTGGGTCCACAATCAACACCCATGTACCAGCAGTCAGGAGATCAAAAGATGTGTTGTGTTGTGAACATCTGCTATGCAGGACCTCTCCGCAGTGTTAGAGAGCAACAATGTCAGTGTAAAGACTAAAATGTGCCTGATCCAAGCCGTGGTATTTTCCATTTCTTCCTATGCATTTGCAAGTTGGACAGTGAACAAGGATGACAGAAGATGCCTCTGAATTGTGGTGTAGGAGAAGAGTACTAAATGTCACATGAACTACCAAAAGAATAAACAGAAGAAGTGAAACCAGGGTGTTCAAGGACGGTCAAACTTTGTCTCACGTACATGTTATCAGAAGGGGCCAGTCCTTGCTAAAAGACATCATCATGCTTGGAAAGGTGGACGGTCAGAGAAAGAGAGGAAAACCTTCAAGAAGATGGACTGACACAGTGAGTGTAACAATGGACTCAAGCATCCAGGGGACAGAGGATGGCATAGGGATAGAAATCATAAGGATAAGGTCAGGTTCAGATCTACTGTTCATAGGACATCTGTGAACTGTAGCTCACTTGACGGCATCTAACAACAACACAGACAATATCAGAAAGGAGTTTTACTGGATGTTGTCTAAGACAAAATTTAGGCAAAGATGATTTTCACAAATAATGACATAATTTTTTAAATTTTATTTTATTAATTTTAATGAACATTTACAGAGATTTTTTATTTTCATTCATTCATTGTTGCACTTTTTCTCCCTGCCCAGTCCTCCCCCACCCAGTTCGCTCCTCTCTTTGAAAAGCAAAAGAAAAATTCCTTCTTTGGTATACAATCCCCCCTCACCTCGCCCACCACCCCGAGTACACTCCACTATGCAACCTTAATTCCGGACTCTTGTGATAACCATTATACCGTATCACATATCGTTTTTAAATTATTCTCTCCCTCATCTGTTTCAATGCAGTACACATAATTTATCCAGTTTTTCCTCAGTCTTACCACAACCCTGTTAAACAAGGAACTCATGCAATATTATTCAAATTAGGTGACCCTGGAGGACATTATGCTGAGTGAAAGAATTAATTTTTTAAAAAGAGCTACCATCTATCTTGATTGGCTGTTAATCTAACATTCTCCTGTCAAAGGTACCAGATATGTGTTCTCAATTTTCAATTCTTTTTAAAAACTTATGAACTAAAATCATGGTGAGTCAGAGAAATATTGAACATACTAGATATAACTTCATTTATTCCTTCTTACCTAAAGAACTTTAAAATAAAGATTCTAATTGGTTTTTAAAGGTTCTGGGGGTGGGGGAAATTGCCCACAGATCTTTCATTTCTATCAGCAGACTCATGGCACACCCATAGGATTCAGTTTTAATTTATTTTTATTGTGATTTGACTAAAAGTTTACAAAGCAAATCAGTTTTCACCATAAACCGTTCATACACCCCCTCCTAACTTATTATTTTAACTCTCATTTCCATTGATTCTTTCATCTTACCCCTCACACACACATACTTTCTGTGATCTGGGCAATTCTATTCTAAGAAGTTAGAGACTCCTTAGCCTTACAGATCACTTTCTAGGTCAGTCTATTTTTTTGGCTGAAAGCTGGGCCCCAGAGGTGAGATTTTCCCTCAGGTTTAAGGGTGGCCTGGGACTGTAGTCTTGGGGATTCAATCAGTCTCTACTGGGCAGTAAGCCTGGCTTGTTTCCCCATAGGGTAATTTTTTGTACTGATTTGTACTGATTTTTGAGCAGTAGTTCACCAGGCCTTTCTCATGAGGTACTTCTCTGAACTCAAATACTGACCCTTTTTGTTCATAGCAGAGTTAACTGCACCATCAGTCGTGTTAAATCTACTTGGTACTTAAAAGAAGATGAACAACAGTTATCTGAAAACCACTATGTTGCCTCTACTCTTGCAGATAAATTAGATTTTACTCTTTACAGATGGAATGAGGAGTTCAAATTAAAAGCAGTTTAAGGTTAAATAATTAGCTTTTAAAATAATTACCTTGCGGTATATTTTCAATGTGTTCAGTCCAGATCAGTATTTCTGGATTACTTTCTCCTTCCAGTAAGGCACTGTAAAAAGAATTTAAAAAAAAAAATCATTAGGATATTAGAGCAGGCAGTGTCTTTAGTTGAATGTATCCCTAACTACCATGTCATGGTGACATAACCCTTAAGACTCAGTCAGGTCTGAACACTGTAGTGCTGTGTGCTCACCTCAGCCTCCGGAGACCCTGGGCCAGGGTGTGCTCTTATATTCACTGCACAAGTCCCCAGCACCTAGCACCTTGTCTGCTATGCAATGTGTGTTAGCCCAATACTGGCTAACAGGGAGCACTGGTGGCCTAGTGGTGAGAAGTTGTGCTGTCAACACTAAAACCCACAGTTCAAATCCACCAGCTGCACCTCTGGTCTTCAACTGGTTCCAAGGAATATTTTGTAGAGGAAGAGGAAAGATGAGAGATGGACAGGATTAAGAAGAAAAATAAAAGCTACGGAGCACCGCTTCACTCCATCCAGACAAAGGCTGGGAGCCACTCAGTTACTTCTAGCTCGGTGGCTGTTGTTAGTTTCTACTGAGTTGTCCTCTGACTCGGGTTAACCCCTTGCACCTTGGAGAACAATGCTGCTTAGTTCTGCCACATCTCCATTACTGAGTGTAGACCAGACCATGGTGGCTCACAGGGTTTCCACTGGTTGATTTACAAAAGCAGATCACCAGGCCCTTCTTCCCAGTCCACCTTAGGCCAAAACTTCCACTGGAGCCTTAATGATGGACAGGTGGTGGATATGCAAGAGGGGCAGTTACGGGGAATCAAACTCAAGCCTCCTGCATGGAAAGCCAGCAGTGTGCCAAGGAACTGCTAATGCCTCCACAGGACTTCTGGTCCTACAAACCTCAAATTCTAGGGTCTTCCTTAAGCCGTTACCTACAACTATGACTTAGACCACAGCTTTGATGACAGATAGGGCATGACAGGTCCTGGGGTCCCACACCCCTAGCACAGGTGATGGACCTATGGGCTCAGCTCAGTTCACAGCCAATGAATATGAACTAACTCAGCCCAGACACTCCACTGAGTTTCCGAGGCAGTAAATCACACGAGAGACTCGTATCTCTCTACCTCAGAGATGCTGGTGAATCTGAACTGCCAGACAGGCACAGCCTCTGAGTGAGCAATGTAACTCCCAGAGCCCTGGTATACCCAGCACGGGCTGTAAACCTGCACATTACGACAGCTGACTGGGAAGCTGGCCCCTGAGGCACAACAGTTGTTTAGTTGCTAGAGCGATATATGAAGTCGCTAAGGCCCGGATCCAAGACTTACACCCTCTATGGCCAACACACACCAAGCCCGGGCCCCTGTGGTCACACGGGAATCACTTCTGTCAGCTGGCCAGGGAAGCTGGGCAGGGCATATCCAGATCAGAGTGGGCATCACAGCTTGGTCAAACTGGCACTGGGTTTTGGTTCCATGGATATAAATGTGGTGATTCACAGAAGCATAAAACATATGGGACAGTCTGAACAAGGAAATCACCTATCAGACTATCAGAGTAAAAAGACAAAGATGATGAGGACACTGTGTAGCTTCATGGAACCACAGTGGAGGTACACACAGGAGGAGGTGCTGTATCCAGGGGCCAGGCTGCACTGTCCACTTGGGAAAGCCAGGAAACAGGACACCAGCCCCACTCTGTCCGCACCTGCATGACCAAGCACTTCAGGTTCCAGCTACACAAATAGCCCCCAGTTCTGAGAAGATTCCAAGGTCTGTACTAAAAAGAGGAACTTTCAGAGTAAGAGTGGAATCCAGAGCAGTGCCCCAGGGTTACAGCCCCAGGAAAGGCCGGTCCTCAAGCTGCAGAGGGACCAGGCGAGGGTTAAGTTGTTAGGAAAGTTCTATTTCAGATCCTTTCTCAGCATGGAGATCTTACTCCTGAAGCTGGAACATCAAGAACCAAAGTGCTTGCTTTCTGCTCTGCTTTGCCCTCCGAACCACAGCCGGTTTGGAGGGTTCAAGTGCATCATTGGCAAATCCCTTTAAGGGGTAAATATGTCCTCGGCCCACAAGGGACAGTGTTTTGTTCTTCCTTGAAGCAAAATACAATGAATTCCATGGAGATCCTGGGTTTAGAAGCCTGAGCATGGTATTAGGAGCCAGAAAAGGGGTCCCAAACCCCCACAAAGCTTATGGACTGGGAGGGACAAGGTGCAGCGAAAACACCTCCCTACCAGGGCCTTCCCCAGCCTGGTCAGAGCTGAGCGCCAGGCTGTTCTTTTAGAATCCTTTCAGAAGTGAAGGGTCTATGTGTGTGCTCCTCACACAGGTGAGAAAACAGAAGGGCAAGTCGCACAACCAGGCTCCTCTATACTCAACCACTCCTCTGTGCTGTGCTAACCTCCTGCATCTGGACCAGAGATGCTGGTGCTGCACACACATTTCAGAAATCACAAACCCTACAGACAGACCCTCAAGCACACATTTTTGTTAAATGACACAGTTCACGGAGACCCCTACACAGGGGAAGCACCACCCAGCCCTGCGCTACCCCTGTGACCTGGACCACTGTGATCTGTAAGGTGTTTACGTGATGCTTTGAGAAGCAGACTTTCAAGCCTTTCTTCCCAGCCCAGCTCAGCCTGGAAGCTCCACAGAAACCTGTTCAGCATCATAGCAACTCATGAGTGTCCAGTGACAGACAAGTGGCAGGGTGCAAGGTACACTGGCCAGGAATCAAACCCAATCCTCCTACATTGCTGTTGTTGTTAGGTGCCATCGAGTACAACTCATAGGACCCTATGAACAATATATCTGAACCCTGGCCTATCTTGTGCCATCCTCATCATCCCTGACACACTTGAGCCCACTGCAGAGTCTTCCCCTCTATCACGGACCCTCCACCGTCTCCAAGCAATAATCACTCCTAGCAACATGTCCCAAATATGTGAGATGAAGTGTCTCCAATCTTGCCTCTGAGGAGCACTTCGGCTGTACTTTCTCCAGGACATATCTTTTGGCAGTCTGTAGGAGATTCAGGACTCTTCTCAGAACCATAACCTATGTGCAAAGTGATAATCCTACCACTCAAACACCAGTTTCTCACCAGACCACACTCATTAAAATAAATTAAACATCTGCTGGTGATTTTACTCTAAATGCCCCTACAGGGCTCTCCCATAATAACATGAAAGAAACACCTGCCAGGGAAGCACCACCTCACCACTCCCACCCCCCTTCTGGAAGACAGGCACGTGTGTCACCTGCACAGTGGGGCACACTACATGGTTAATTTACGTGTCCACAGGCTCATCTCATCCACAAATCATCCCACCTCCTGCCAGCACAAACAAGACCCCTATTGAAGTGTTAGAAGTGTATGCTTTTCCCAAATACTCTTAAAGAGCCATTCTTGAGGGACAGGCCCACGACTTCAAGAAATGAGTGGAAGGTTCTCTCTCAGAGGATCCAGCTGAGTCTGGTTATTTTGAGATCATGGACAAAAACAGCCTCAAAGCTGTGACTGAGAAATGCCATGCTCGTGAATCATATGCTATTAGTGAAGTTTTCAGGCCGCTCAACAGGTTGGCGGCCTCCCACAGGAAAACACTCAAGAGTGCGGGAAAGCCAGTTCCCCTGCCTCCTTAAGAAGCCTGCCTTAAATCCATAGCACAGATGTGGACTGTGATGTTGCCTCTGACCTCACTCCAAGACCTAACAGGTGCCATGCCACCTCTGGTGGCGGAGTCCTTCTGGTAGAGATGATTGTAATTGGCTTTCTTGGCTGCTGACACTGAGAGCTAATGAGCACAGCAACACCACCCATGGTACCACAAAGAGGCACAAGTGTGAAGTCCTCAGAATGTTCACAGATATCTTCTGAGTGAAAAGGACATGGAGAGCTGAGGAAGAATGAAGAGGCAAGGCGTGCATACCCAAAAGTTAAGAGGAGAGGTGCAGAAGACCAGGGAGGGACACCAGATAGCCTGGTCACCTGGGCAGAGCTGGCACCTGGCTGGGGCTCCAGCCAGTGTGGTCAGGCTTGCCCTGTGGCTTCTCCCTGTCGCCAGTCCAGCCAGTCAGTCACAGAGCAGCAGGAGAAGGGGAGATGGGGCACAGAGACTTCCATTCACACCCAGGATTCAGGATCTAACCAGGAAGACCATGGCTTTATGTGAAACATTCATCCCCAGGTGACAGGGTGTCAAGTTCCAGTCACTTATTATCATTTGCCAAAAGCCTATTCATTGATACTTCTTGTGTGCCATCAGTAGGAACCAAACCATAACTGACCCTCCCGCAGATTTTCGGAGGCATCTAACAGCAAGCTCTGGAGTCAGGGTGTCTGGGTTAAAATAATAATTAAAATAAAATTTTATTTAAAAATAAAAGCTGTCTGGATTCAAATCCTGACATTCCTTTTCCTGGCTCTGTGACTTTGGAAAAACTACTTAAACCGTCTATTCCTAAAGTGGGGAGAGAAATGTAATGGAGAGAAGTTTAAAGTAATTAGTGGAGCAGTTAACCTAGATTACTTGCTCAGTAAATGCTTGGAGGCTCATGTGTGAAGCGGTGTTGGGTTTGGGATGAATACTCTTCTAAGTGGAATAACACTGGTCTGTCAATTCTCTGTACTGAGGTCACTTGGGGTTGCTGAGAGGCGGAACACTGCACCACTGATGTGTCAAATGTCATAATAGTTACCTGTGGTGGACAGTGTTTGGTGGAGCTCCCATACTGAGACAGGCTTGGAAGCAGGTGTGGCATCCACTTCCTGAACAACATGCCTCTGGAAACTCTATGAACTTAGGGAAAGGACAATAGTTATAGAATAGGGTTCAGGTCTTCTGTTCATAGGGCTGCTATGAGTCATGCTCAAATCAACGGCACTTAACAACAACAACAAATGCTGTCATATCTCTTCCTCATATTCCACTAACCCTAGAATAAAAGATATTTTAGTTAACTCCATTAATAACCAGGGAATTAAGTGGGCCAAGTTGTTGTTGTTGTGTTAACATGTGTTGTGTCAAAACAGACTCATGACGGACCCTCTGGTAGGTTATCAAAGGCGACAAACTGCATGAGAGGAGACTGCCCATCTTTCTCACGTGATAGGTCAAGAAAGGAAGAAACAAAACCCAAAGACCAACCCACTGCCATGCAGCTGAGTCTGATTTAGGGCAACCCTCCAACAGATCCGAGGCTATAAATACTTTACAGCAGAGACTTCCCGTCTCCTCCTGAGGAGGGACTAGTGGGTTCAAACCACTGATGTTTTGGTGAGCAGTCCAACACTCAGACCACTACCCACCCAGTTCTCCTCAGGACAGGAAGGTGTCAGGGTTAATAAAACTCTGTGGTCATTGTAAGTTCATTATTCAACAAAGATTCCAGGAACAATGACACTTATACAAATATGAGGAAAGTTTATAAAACAATGTATATTAACTGATTCTCTCAATCAGGACATTTTTTAAATGACATGATTTTTTTTATTTCTTCTTTTTTTTAAATTTTTATTGTATTCTTTTTACGTTTACCGTAAAATCAGATCTGACTCGTACAGGAGGAGATTGCCCCCTCCTTCTCCAGCAAAGCATCTGGTGGATTTGAACCTTGTACCTCTGGGATTGCAGTGCAGCATCTTGCCACTAAAATGATATGATTTTATGCACTTCAAATATTTTATCCAACAGCCAAATAAGTATTAAAAGGTAGGATGATTAATTCTAACAAGAGGTATTTTTCCAAGACCTCTAGAACTCTCTAAGAGATACTATCCTCTAAAGGAACCTATGAGAAGACATTGTTGTGCACCATCTTGTCAGTCGTGAAAATGCACAGCTGAATGAGACACTGCCAGTCTTGGGCCATCCTCACAGTCCTGCCTTGCTGAAGCCCACCGGGGCAGGCATGGTGCCAATCCATCTCGCCATGGGTCCTCCTGCTTATCTATCACACTTCAACCCCCAAACCAAGCCACTTAGCAAACTGTCTGAAACTGTGCTAGCCAAGTCCTCGTCCTCCTCTGGCCTGGCCCATCTGCTGGAAACCACCCCATACAGTGGCCCCTCTTTCTTTAAGATGCAAGTGCCTTCTCCTCCAAGAAGTCTTCCTTGCATGCCTCCTGTAACATCTAGAATGACAGGGCCAGGCCAACTCACAGCACCTAAATGTATCCAGCAGTCATCTCTATAGTGGCAGGGCTCAGAGGGAAAGCCCTGGCTTTAGGCCCAAGTTCAAATCTCAGGCTTTTATTAGCTGTGTACCATTTTAAGTAACAACCTCATGGGGGCTCTATTATATGAAAAATAAGATTCTTTGGTGAAGTTAAAAACTGGAGTTACTGATTACAAAGCACCTGGCATATAGCAGGCAAGGGACTAAATAAATCATGCATTCTGTAGCATATCATGTATCTCAGCGCAATGGTCATCACTAATGCATCACTAATGGTCAGAGAGGAAATGCATCCAAAAGGCAGGGTGATCAATAAATGGATGGGCAGGTGGACAGTCATGATGAAGATAGGATGACTTAGTAAAACACATTCCATGAAGAATGTAGGTGGGGCTATATGGGAATATCAAATTCCTCCAAGTTTTCTTGTTTAAATTTTTCCCGATAATATGGTAGGAAAGTCTAGATAAGTATTTTTTTAAGTATTTTAACATGAGTAAAAAAAAAATGAGACTGAAAAGATGGAACTATGTTGTTCATCCATAATGCTCAAATCTTCTGATTTAATGCTATCTGATCCATATCTCTGCTGACTGAAAGTGTGGTCTGTCCAGCTGGCCCCAAGGGTTTTGTGATGGCAGGCAGGTCCAGGGTGGCCCTGTGAGGACACTCACACCATCTGCAAACAGACAGCACTTGCAAGTGGGGCCCCCTGTGAACTTGTACTATCCATGTATCCTCTCTCCTCTGTCTTTTCCTCCAGGCTCCCATGGACAGGCTTCTCACCGGTGGGGCTGCCTGAGGGCAGCCATGCACCCAGTGATGTGCACAGGAATCTTGCTTAAACACAGCCCAGACGACGGGGTGGCTGAGGTTCTGTAGTTCCAGGTCTGGGATCCTCAGGAGGTCCAGGCTGCTGGTCCATGCCACTCTCTGAACTGCAGGGCCTGGCCAGCAGTTCCCACCCTCATCAATGAAACCTGAGTCCTGGGCCATTGCTCATCTGAGTCCTCCACGTGAGAACCACGCCTTACTCAGTTTCTGAGCATTTCTGCTCTAACCACTCTCCTTCACAGTAGCACAAACACTGTGCAAACACTTTAGAAACATACCTCGTAATTTTGCCATCAGGGGCTGAGCATCTCCAGCTCAGAATGGGCAGTCCCCTGGACTAGGGTCATAAGGACGAGAGAGAGCACAGGCAGGGCCTGCCTTCGTCCACAGGTAGGACTGTTTCCAGGAGACCAGGCTCACCTCTCAGGAGGCACAGCCTTTGGTGACTGACTCTAAATCACCACCTGCAGTACAGCGATGAGTGATTTGCTGTCTGCCTTCTGCCTCTCTAAGTTCTAATGTTCACATTAAGTTGCAGTCCCTATCACCAGCTGGTCTGTCTTTCTTTCCTTCTTTCTTAATGCCTTATGCCTTCTCCAATCCTCCCAGCTCTGAATAGCCATGTGTGCACGCTTGTCTTTGTGCATGTGCTTGGCTAGCTCATATATCCAGAGGGATCACACACTACCTTGTCCTTTCATATTTGTCCACTGCTGCAGTCATCATGTCAATCCATCTTGTTGAGGGACTTCCTCTCTTTTGCTGATCCTCCACCTTTCTGAGCATGACGTCCCTTTTCAAGGAATTGTTGTTATGTGCACAATAGCTCTGCCCTATCCTGAGCCTGTCTATCTCCGACACACCTTTAACCCAGTTACTCTGTCAGTCCATCTTATCCAGGGTCTTCCTCTCCAGCGCAGTCTCTCCACCCTTCCAAGCATGATGTCCCTCTCCAAGGACTGGTCCCTCCTTACAACAAGCCCAAAGTTTGTAAATCTTCAGAGTTACAAAATCCTTGCCTCCAAGAAGCAACCTGGTTTCACCATCCCCAGGACAGCCCTGTTTATTCTCCTAGCAGTCCATGATATGTTTAATACTCTTCTCCAGCACCACAACTCAAACACATTGATTATTTTTTTGTCATCTCTAGTAATTGTCCAGCTCTCTGATGCATAGGAAGTAATGGCGAAGAATGTGGTCTGGATCAGGTTCACCAAATAGCCTCTCCTAACATGTCCTAAGTATGCGGGGTGAAGTTGCACTATCCTTCCTCCAAGGAGATAGGGCATTGTATTTAATGGCATTATACAGTGGTAATTATTGTTACAAAAAGAACTGTGAGTGAGTAAATGAATAGTAAAGAAAATTCTATGGAGCAGTTCTACACTGTACACATGAAATCATCATGATTCTGAATCAACTGAGTGGCAGCAAGTGACAAGTGAGGTTTATATTCACAGTACTCATCAGTGGTGAAAGTTCCAGGCACTGGAGATTTCCTTACAGAGAAGTGCGTTCAGTTCTGCTGTCTGCCTGTCTCTGTCTGTTATGGACCCTGAGCCTGGTAAGCTTGCTGAAAACCTATGCAGTGACCCACAGCTAGGAGGAGCTGCCGCTGGGCCAGCCCCCAGACTGATGCACAGTGGAGTCTCTCACTCCCTTCCTTAAAGCACTAATGGCTTCTAAGTTCCAATGAGACAGTCACGTCAATCTATAAATGACTTCAGGAAATGTCAGCAAAACACAAGCAATTACGCTCTGTTCCTGCAGGCTGGCCCACTGCTGATACCGAGCAAAATGACTCACAATCGATGCCCTTAAAACCAGCCAGACCAGGAAGCTGTGAGTAACAGCCAAAACAGAAGTCCTTGGGGCCCCAGATAACTCACCAGCCTGTACACTGTGCCATTTCAGGACAGAAATGAAAGGCAAGATAGAGAGAAGCAGAAATGGCTGGACAATCCAGAGAAACAAGCCTCTGATCCATGGAACCACTCAACAAAGATGGGAAAATCCTACTGCTGCAGATGAAGATTCCTCACTCACCCAGAGAGACGGAGTGCTGGCAGAGACAGCTGCTTCCTATGCCTGCCTCACACGCGCTCTGCATTGGTGACCAACTGGGGTTCCTCTCACTCTAGTCTTAACCCGTATGACCCCCTCCATGCTCCACACACTCCAATCTCAGCCCATATGGCTATCTCCATGCCCCAGAGCAATCCATACCTCTGACCAGGGACAGCTCAGGAATGGATTCAGTAAACTAGAGTTCTACGTGAACCTCTGAGGAAAAGGCTCCTCCTTCTACTAGGGGACCAAGGCTGAGAAGGGTGTAAATGGCTTAGGAGCTGTGAGAGAAGAGCTTCCAAGAAAAATACTAGAGAAGTCAGCAACAAGTATTTTAGTAGTCCCTGGACCACCTAAGGTCCTCTTGACTTAAGCTAGATTGAGAACGGTTCCTGTCATTTGCAACTGAAAAAAAAGTATGAGTAAAGCTCTCTCACCCCACCACACATAAAGCCCAGTGGTTTACTAAGTCACCCATTTCTAGACTCTCCTACACAGACTGTAGGAAACTCTCTTGTGCTTTCTACCTACTCACACAGTTTGAATCCACCAGCTACTCTGCAGGAGAAAAATGGGCAGTTTCCTCCCATGAGATTTACAGGCTGTGAAAGCCCACTGGTGGGTCAGCTATGCGTCAGTTTTGACTCAACGGTAATGAGTGAGTGAGTGACTCAGTATGTGTTTGCATACCCTGCCAATTTACTCTACTGATTTTTCACACCATGGGAGTTCCAGAGAGCATGCTGGGGCTGGACCTCGGGAAGTGGAAGTGCAGGCCAATCACTGTCTTCCACCCCTTCTCTCTGACAGCTGACCACCAGTCCCTGGCAGGACACAGTGCGTCTCTCAGAAGGGAGGACCATCAAAGCCCCACTGATTTGACCCAGGTTGTTGTTACGTGTGATGGAGCCCATGCACTGGCATCTGCACAAAGATGTCCTCCAGGCACCTATCCTAAGGATAGAGTGTGGGAAGAGACTTGTTCCCTAGTTCTGCACACAGATAAGGGACTTGTCCTGCATGCTAGCCCAAGAAAAGTAACTCTTCCCTATAAATGAATACTCCTTTGTTCTCAGCAGTTAGAGTTATATTAGTTGTAGCAAGTTTTATTCAGAAGTAGATTGTGCACAACATGTTATTCATTGCTTATTTGTCAAAAGCCTATTGTCCTGATTCCTGGGAACTCACATCCCAGTCCATTTGGGCCCTGTGAGATAAATCATGTTTCTACTTGTACCCAGCCCATTTGGGCTCTATGATGTATTCCTTAAGGTTTCCATTTCTCTGTGAACTACCTCTTTGTTTCTAAAAGGTGTAAATAATAAAGCGACGCAGGCCTTCGGGGCTGCAGTCCTTGTCCTGTCTCTTGTCCTGTCATTTGTGTTGTGGCTGCAGTCTTGTCTCGTCTGTGAGTTGTGTGTCTTTATTTGTCATAGGTTTCCAACATATGTGCTCTCAACCCTATGAAGCCTCGCTCTGTCCTGCACCATCCTCCCCCTCTCTGATATGCTTGAGCCCACTACTACAGTCACTGTGTCAGTCCATCTTGTTGAAGGTCTTTTTCTCTTTTTCTGAGCTTCCATAATTCCCAGAATAATGTCTTTTTCTGAAGACTTTAACCCTCAAATCACAGGAAGGTGTTCTCTGCTGTGACGTTAGCACCCTATTCACCTGCTCTCTCTACTGATGTCACTGCAGGCCCTGCTGAGAAAAGCAAAGAGTAAAGAGCCGCAATCTGGACCATGAGCATCCACCAGTCAAATACCTTCAGTGGACATCAGAGTGACGCAGGACACTTCAGTTTTGTTGGTACAAAACTGTGACCAAAAAGTTCCAGAAGTAGCTGTGGAAGTGCTCAGCTAGATCCTAGGCTTCTGTGGAGCCCCTGGATTTGCATGGTCCAGTGAGGGGACCAGGGCACAGTGGGGAGGAGCAAGGGTGCATTCAGATCACGGACCTGGGATCTCAGGAGATGGGGGAACAAAAGTAGCATTATACTCTACCTACTGTGTGCTGTGTCCTGGGCATCATAAGAGCTTTCCACATGCTGAACCCTAGGAATTGGGTACAGCTTACAGGGAACATACTTTAGATATTACAGAGCTAGAAACTGGTGGAGCTGGGGTTTGAACCTGGGAAATCTGACTCTATCTGCCTCTCACACTGCTGCGTCACATCCCTGGGTTCTGACTGCTATTTTGGCTTCGAAGAACCCCATTTCCACTGAAAGATTAGCATCAGAGTCTGTTTATCAAGTTCTTTGACTTCAGGATAACTACCCTAGAGGGAGCTCTGGTGGTCTATGGGTAAGAAGCTGCACTGCCAATACAAAGGAACGAGGTTCATATCTACTAGATGCTCTGTGGGAGAAAGATGGACAGTCTCCTTCCGTGCTGTGGCCACGCTGCACCGCAGACTCCAGGGCAGAAAAGGGTCTGTCCTTACCGGTAGGTGGCCACCTCTAGGCTGAGGCTGGCCTTCACCTGCACAAGCGCTTGATGGTCCAGCAGCCGGCTGGTCAAGGCTAAGGTGAGATCTGCCTTCTCATCCTCCAGGGAGTCAATCATTCTCTAAAGAGAAAAGGAAAGAGTGTTACATTGTAAAGGAGGTTTTCAATCTGAGGAGCGAGGCATTGCTTGGTCAAATTTAGAATTCCAACAATTTAAGATGGCGAAAACCTCCAAGCTAATCAATGGTGCAGCCATTTGGAAGGATTTGCAGATCCTCCACAGGAGTGTGTGTGCATGTGTGTTTGTGTTAATAAAATGAATGCTGAGAACTTCATCAAAGTCACCACTATCAGCTGGACAGAAGGCTGCTTAGGAAGCAAACTGAAAGAGAAAGGGACTGCTGAAAATAAGACTAGACAGGGAGCACTTTACAAAGAAGTATTCATATTTCAAACTATTTCCAAACTCGTAGTTTCTCTTGAGAATAAGCAGATAAGTGGATAAAGAGGTCCTTCCTTTGTTTTACCTTTTCTAAGCTCTTTTAAAACAAGCTGGAGAAAAAAGCTGCATTCATGAGACAGTCAGACATTCTGTGTAGGAGCTCTGGTGCACAGGAGCACCAGGTAAGCACTCTGTGTAACAGAAAGATTGGCTGCTTCAACCCACCAGCATTGTATGTGAGAAAGATGTGGCAGTCTACTTCCATAAAGATTGTTGTTGTTGTTGTT
Organism: Elephantulus edwardii; assembly: GCF_000299155.1. NCBI lineage: Eukaryota > Metazoa > Chordata > Mammalia > Macroscelidea > Macroscelididae > Elephantulus > Elephantulus edwardii. The sequence continues at coordinate 987,623 of NW_006400153.1, forward strand.
GTGTACCATAGAATAGGGACCAACCCAGAGCTGACACTCCAGCTATAGTTTTCAGAAGCAGTTAATCACATGGCAGGAGATTGCCCATCCTTCTCCCCTGGAGAAGCTGGTGGGCTTCTAGAATCCCTGTGGGCAACTCTAGTCTATCCTATAGACTCAGAACCAGTTTGACAGCAAAAGGTTTGGGCTTTACTCAGCTTCCTCACTCATCTATGGAGCTTTGGTAGCTTGCTACTGTTCTTGTTAGGTGCTGTCAAGTCAAAGTACAACTCACAGTGACCCTATGAACGACTGTTCTGAACCCTGTCCTGTCCTGTGCCACCTCCTCATCTCTGACACATTCAAGCCCACTACTGCAGTCACTGTGTCAGTCTGTCTCACTGTGTGTGATCTCTCCCTTTCCAAGGAGTATCTGGTTTGGTTTAGAGGTAATGAGTTAGGCTGCCAAACCAAAGGTATGTGATTCAAATCCACCAGCTGCTCCATGAGAGAAGGATGGCCAATCTCCTCCTGTGTGATTTACTGCCTCGGAAAATTCATGGGAGGGTCAGCTGTGGGTCGGTTTTGACTCGATGGGACAAGGCAACAATAACCACTCCTCTGTCAGTTTCTCATTCTGCAATGGCTTGCATGCGACTATGACACTGGGAGCTGTGTCACAAGTACTGAAATACTGGCAAGGTCAGTCCAGTGTACAGGCATCAGTGGAACTCCAAGCTAAGAAAGACTAGAAAGAAATGCCCTATGTACAATAAAGCACTCTTCCAAGTCAGACAATGAAGTTCCATGGCTCACACAGAGAATCTGGGCAGCTGGAAGATGTGGGAAGTCTCTCAAAATACACAGTGGCCACAGCATTCAACCACAATGATAAACACAGATGGCAAAGGATGGGCAAGATCTGTGTGTCCATGGGCCTCCAAGGGTCAGAGTTGTTCAACAGCATCCAAAAGCAGCAATATAGTAAGGGATAAATGTCAATTTATATGATAAATAAGGGATATTTAAGGGATAAATATATTAAGGGGGAAAGAGTCAGACTCAGAGATGAATTTCCTCTTTCAGGGTACTTGTACATGGTAAGGGGTCTTGGTGGTACAGTGGCTGCTAACTGGAAGGTTGATAGTTTGAATCCATCTGTGGGAGAAAGTTGTGACAACCCACCTGTGTCAAGATTCCAGCCTCAGAATCCCTACGGGCAAGTTCTACCCAGTCCTACAGGCTCATTTTGAGTCAGAATCAACTCAGCATGTTTGGAGACTGTTTGCACACTGGTTAGAGTCTCTCAGCACACTTTCTGATGGCCATCATGGGCTTTGCCAACACCCTACTCAGGACACCTGGTCACTCAGTCACTCCTTGACTGGAAGGATGCAGGTGTTTCCCATGCCAGCCTCTAGGAGTGTGCCTTCCACAGAAGGTGCACAACATGTACGTGGTTGACTGAATTAACAACAAAATGGTCAGGACAAGGTGGCTGTTGTTGTTAAGTGCCGTAGAGTTGTAGATGACTCATAGCAACCCTATGAATGAAAGACCTGAACACTGTATGACTTTCATCATTTCTCCAAGATCATAGAGTTTCCGGAGGCAAGCTATTTCGGAAGTGGATGTTACCCTTCTCAAAATTTAACCATGTTATATGGTTAAGTAAGATTAAACTGGACTCAGGTAAGTGCACTTCTTTACTATCTTTAATTAGTCAAGAGAATGGATATACTTGTATCATTTTTGTCTTTCTTTTCTATTAGCCAATACTCTAAGGAATAGAGAGAGAGGGCAAAGCAAATATTAAAACACTTAAGTAAGTCCACATATTTCAACTTCTGATTTGTAACAGAAGAGAGCATTATTTCTGAACACAACTAAATGAAGGAACATTTCTCTTAAGAATTCAAAAACCATCAATCAGGGAGGGCGTGTATCCTCATTCCTCCTTTAATTTCTTCACTAAAAGCACCTGGCAAGAAGCTGAAATTCTGTAATAAATATGTTATGTTGTAAAATCAAAGACAGCACTGAAGATTGCACAGAGTACTAAACACTGGCTCAATTTCTAAAAATATTACCTATACGTAAATAGTTTTGCATCTCATAAGTATCTTTCTGAGCTAATAAATGTTGGTAGGGTGTCTTTGTGTGATTAAAAAAGAAAGATGGACCTACAAGCTTTTAAAGAATAAATTTAAGTACTGCTGGCTAATGTCCCAAGTGTTAACAGACCACAACTCTGGCATTGTCTGCAGATAACATCCAAACCCTACCCAGTGTCATCAGGTCAGTTCTGCTCAATGGCCGACCCTGCTTTGGGCTCCTACAGCCATAAATCATTACAAGAGGGGACTGCCCACAGAACAGATGGTGGATCTGATCTGCAGATCTTTTGGTCAGCAGGCCTATATGTCAGGCCTTACGCCACTACCAGGGCTCCTGTACCTGTAGATTAAAAGGTTTTTAAAATAAAAGTGGGATCTTTATTTAAATGAGAGCATTGTTAGAATGTCTTCATCACATTTTCACAGTCAGTAGTTATGTTTTCAATGTAAATAAACTGTATCCTCTACACTCCTGGTTGGGAAGAAATGGAAATTGAGGTACACAATTATAATATAAAATGTGCTATTGTTATATTACTATCAGACTCATTTGGTCTCATATACTTTAGGCATGCCCTAAGGAGGGGCCAGTCCCTGGAAAAAAGCATCATGCTGAGGAAGGTCATGAAAGAGAGTGAGCACTTCAAGCCAAAGGCTTCGCAGAGACTGGAGCAATGGGTTGGAGCCTAAAGCACAGGTTGTAAGGACGGTGCAGGACAGGGTAAGGTTCTGGTCTGTTGTACACAGAATCACTATAGTTACAGTCGACCCCAATGGCACCTGAAAACAACATCTATAAGAAATCTGACCAACATTCTAAAACTTAAGAATCCATTGTGTTATTCTTTAGAAAGAAGTTCAAATGCTGTTAGACTGGACTGAGGTGGACTCAGTTCCCCAACCACCAGAGTCAGAAGTCTCTAATGTAGTTCAGAAGTTCCTAGCTGTGCCCAGGGATGTTCAAAGCATTTTTTTTTCCTCCAAGAGGGCACAAAACTGTCCTGGACCCCATGAAATATGAGGAGGAAAATCCAACTGTAAGACAAAATAAGTATAAATTCCAACCACCTTTCCATGTGAGTCAACTTGCCCTAAATTATAAAAAGAAAACCATATCCCTTTTAGGCACAGGAATAGGAAATTCATTGGCTCCAACTATCTCCACAGAAACCCTACCCATCTCTGCTGGGACAGCTTTAATAGAGCCTCAGGTTTAGGCTCTACACTGTCTGGAGCTTCCAGCTGAGGGCCAGGTCAGGCCAGCTGAGGGCCAGGTCAGGCATGCTGCGGCCACCAGACACCAGAAAGCTAATTTTACCCAAGCAGAAGCAGTATTTCTAATGCTGCAAAGCTTGAGAGAGAGATATCACCTTTTTTAGTTACTACTTAAAGAACTTTTTTGTTCTATTCAGGGACCCAGAATGTCTCTATTAGGGAAAGCATGCTGCATTAGCATCTGGAGAATTCACTTCCTCTAAACCAAAGTTGAGCTGCCGCTTGCTAAGATAGGAAGAGCTTGTAAATGGGATCGCCACCTAAATCTTAAGTGCTAGATCTGCAGAAAAACTTAAATAGTGAGACAGCCTCACATAGACAAAAAGCTAAACACATCCCTAATAAGAAGCCATTAGAGGCATGCTAAGTATTTCTCTCTTCTCCTTAATGGTGCATATGAACTCAGACTCATACAACACAATCAACAACAGTAGGTGTAGGAAGGATCTTAAACTGAGTATGTGCAAACAGAACTTTTTCTCAGCCAAACCTGCATCCTTCAGTGAGAAGTACTTCTTTTCCTGACCCTGAAGTCAGTCTTGATTTCTTCCCATCTCATGCAGCCACCAGTGGTCAATTCATAAAGCCTTCTACTTTAATGTAAAAGCAAAACCACCTGCCAAACCTGCATCCTTCAGTGAGAAGTACTTCTTTTCCTGACCCTGAAGTCAGTCTTGATTTCTTCCCATCTCATGCAGCCACCAGTGGTCAATTCATAAAGCCTTCTACTTTAATGTAAAAGCAAAACCACCTGCTTTCCTGGTTCAAACCTCTGGTACCTGCCTGCCTTGATTATTGCAATGGAAAGAAACTAGTCATGCAGTTGATTGCAACCCATGGAGGAGATGTCAGGAGAATGGTAGTCCAGGGGTTTTCCATGGCTGAGTGTTCAGGAATAGATCTTCAGACCTTTCTTCAAGGTACCACTTGGTTGATTCAAAGCTCCAAACTTGTGGTTAATAGCCAGACATTAAATGTCTGCTTGACCAAGGGAACTCAGTGGTCTATTGAGGTCTCCCAGCTCTCACTGTTGTAACAGTGTATGTTCAACACAGCACAGAGCAATGCTGTTCCCTAAGTGCACAGATCATGATTATGTTTCTCTCAGAGCTCCTCAGGCATCCCCATCTCACCGAGGAGCATCTAGCCAGTCCTACAGCAGCTTTTCTTCCCCTTACTGACTCCACTGGCACTGCTCAGCCCCTGCTGGTTCCTGAACATAGCAACGCTGCCCTCTCCTCAAGACCTGTGAAGTCAGGGATTTTCTAGGTGGCTTCCCCCACTCCCCTTTTTTCATTTTTACTGCTGTATCTTTGGAGTATCAAGATAGGGGACTTGCATACAAGTGCACAAGCTCTGCTGGTTAAATCTGTGGATTTCTGAATATATGCGGCCTGTGAACTACATTTCTTTTACAAATGAAGGAACTAAGATGCTGGAGGGTGGTTGCTGTTGTTGTGTGCCATCAAGTAGTCTGTGACACATAGCGACCCTGTGCACAGTAGATCTGAACCCCGCCCTATCCTGAGCCAACCCCATTGTTTCCAACACACTTGGCCCTACTACTGCAGGCATGGTGTCTGTCCATCTCAACCAGGGCCTTCCTATCCTGCTGGAGGTTTAAGGAACTGAAATACTCAGAGATTCAGTGGCAGACCAGATTCAGGCCCAGATGAGACAGCTGGCAGAGCACTGCTTCAGCCAAGGGGCTAATCCCATTTGTCTTCTATGCAAGAGAGTTCCCATTAGCCATGTTGTAGGACTGGGAAGTCCTTTAAAAACAGTCTGCTCCAAGAGACCCCAAATAATCACAGCACTTCAGAGAAACAAAAATGAGGTGGGAGGCATAGTACTCCCTAACCTCAAAATCTACTAAACAGCAGTAATAACCAAAATGGCATGGTACTGGTACAATGACAGGCACACAGACCAATGGAAGAACTGAGAACCCAGAAATAGACCCAGCTATCTATGATCAACTGATATTCAACAAGGAAATCAAAGCTATCAAATGGGGAAATGACTGCCTTTTCAACAACTGATGCTGGCAAAACTGGACTTCCACCTGCAGAAAGCTGAAACAGTATCCACATCCCACACCATACACAAAAGTCAACTCAAGGTGGACCAGAGACTTGGAAGTAAAGCCCCAAACATAAAGTTCATAAGAGACATACTATGATTAAGCTTAGAAGCACTAGTCCAAGGTATAAAGAGACTGCCAAATGGTGCCACTACTGTGGAAGGAGGTATGGTGCTTTCTTTAAAAGTTGCAGAGAGAGATACCATTTGACCCAGCAATTGGGAATATATCCCAAGGAGACCATAACTGACATCCAAGCAGATATATGCACACCCATGTTCATCGCGGCTTTGTTCACAATACCAAGGAGTTGGAAACAACCCAGGTGCCCATCAACAAACAAATGGATAGAGAAGCTGTGGTATATTCACACAATGGAATGCTACACTGCACTGAAAAACAAGGAACTCATGCAATATTATTCAAAATGGGTGAGCCTAGAGGACATTATGCTGAGTGAAATATCTCAGTTGCAAAAGGACAAATATTGCATGGTGCCACTGCTGTAAAATGGAACTGATATCAGGTTTGTGGTAAGACTGAGAAAAACTGGATAAATTGTGTATACTACACTGAAACAGATGAGGGACTGAATAATGTAAAAGTGATGTATGATGGGTTATTATGGTTATCACAAGAGTCCACAATTAAGGTTGCATAGTGGAATGTACTTGGGGTGGTGGGAGGGGTGCAGGGGGACTGTGTACCAGGGAGAGAGTGGTGTTTTTTTTTACTTTTCAAAGAGAGGAGCAAACTGGGGTGGGGCGGAGGGCTGGGCGGGGAGAGAAGTACAGCAATGAATGAAATCTAAAATCTCTGTAAATGTTCATTTAAATGATTTTAAAAAATTAAACACACACACACACACACACACACAAAAAAAAAAAACCCAATGGTAACTGAAAGGAGAGAGAGAGAGAGAGAAAGAGAGAGAGAGAGAGACTGTCAAATACAGCCAGAAATGCACAATCTGAAGAGGATAAAATTGATGAATGGGACCTTTTAAATATTAAATCCATGTTTACATCAAAATTTTTTCCAACAGGGTGAAAAGAAAATCTAAGACTGGAAACAAACATTTGGTAATACCATCTCAGACAAGAGTTTCATAAGAAAAGTTTACAGAATACTCCTGGGCCACCACAAGAAAAAGACTAATAATCTAATTACAAAATGGGCAAAAGACACGGAAAAAATTTTCACAGAGGAAGATATTTGAATGTCAAATATACACATAAAGAAATGCTCAAAACTCACTGACAAGAAATGAGATGCAAATCAAAACCACAATGAAGTACCATCTCATTCCAGTAAGAGTGGCAAAGAGAATTTGGTGAGAAAGGAACTCTTACACATTGTTGGTGGGAATGTAAAATGGTACAACCACTCTGAAAGGCATTTTGGTGCTTCCTCAAAAAGCTGAATATAAAAATTCCATGTGACCAAGCTATTCCACTACTTGGAATATGTTGTTGTTGTTGTTATGTGCCATTGAGTCGTTTGCGACTCATAGCCACCCTATGTACAAGAGCCCTAAATGCCATTCTATCCTGTGCCAACCTCAAACACATTCATTCCCACCACTCCACTCACAGAATCAACCCATCTCATTGAGGGTCTTCCTCTCCTGAGCCGCCCCTCCACTCTCCCAAATATGATGTCCCTCTCCAAGGACCAGTCCTTCCTTGCAACATGCCCAAAGTATGTCAGATGAAGCTTCAGAATCCTTGACTCCAGGGAACATTCTGGCTTCACCTTCTCCAGGACAAACCTGTTTGTTCTCCTAGCAGTCCATGGTATATTCAACACTCTTCTCCAGCACCACAACTCAAAGGCATCAATTCTCTTTCTATCATCCCTATTCACTGTCCAACTCTCTGATGCGTAGCACGCAATTGCAAAGACTATAGCCTGGATCAGACACACCTTAGTCTCCAGCCTGACGTGTTGCGCTTCAGTACTCTTGAGAGGTCCCTCACAGCTGACTTTCCCAATGCAATTCGGCTCCTGATTTCCTAGCTGCTGTTACCAAGAGTGTTGACTGTGGAGCCAAGCAAACTGAAGCTGTGAACAATCTCAATCTCTTCACCACCCATACTGATGCTGCCAATTGGCCCAGTGGTAAGAATCTTTATTTTCTTGATATTGAGCTTCAATCCATATTGAAGACTGCAGTCCTTAACCTTCTGCAGCAAGTGCTTCAGGTTCTCCTCAGTTTCAGCAAGCAGGGTTGTGTCAGCCAGCTGGCCAACTGACTGGAAGAGATCCATATTTGTTCCCATTCCAAAGAAAGGTGACCCAACAGAGTGAGGAGATTATCGAACAATATCATTGATATCACATGCAAGCAAGATTCTGCTGAAAATTAAACTTGGAATATACCCTGAGAAAATGAGAACTGAGGCACAAATGGAGACTTGCACACCCATGTTCATAACAGCATTATTCACCATTGCAAGAACATGGAAACAGCCCAGATGTCCAACTACAAATGAATGGATTGAGAAATTATGATACATTCACACTAAATAGAATATCACACAGCATGCAAAAGCAATGAATTTTGTAAATTATTACCTAACTTGGGAGGAAATGGAGAGCATTATGTTAAGTGAACTAATATTCAGTTTCTTAAGGACAAATGCTGAATAAGACCATCATTGTAGAATGAGTATAAGGATCCAAGGCGGTGGGGAAGGGTGAAAGCAGAGGGATGATGATGTACAGGGGGAGGGGGATTAATCATGGGATTGTTTTGATGGTGGGTGAGGGAAATTAGAAGAATCTGTTCTGGAAAACAATGTATTCAAATTTGGTAAATAAAATAGTCTAATAATAAAAACAAAACAAAGCAACAAGCTCAGACTGCTTCAGTGGTTAAGGACTCCCCCTAAAAAGCAAGACTCTCTTTGAGGTCTGTCCAGATGGGGCTTTGCCTATAGGCTCACATCATTGGAAATGCCTCATAGAGCAACTGTGTGGTTTTGTTTTACTCACAGAAATATTTATTGTATCTATGAGAAGAAACTACAATATGGATAAATTTTGGACGTATCCAAGATCTATCTAATAGTTAACTTTTCTTTTTATTCCTTAGGGGGGGAAAAAGCAAGACCCTCAGTGTTCTAGGGTAAGCCTGGTATTAATTACAGATGTTTTAAAAACGTCTTACCCTGTGGACTGGAAGGCAGGGTATGCCACTCAGGCTTCATGTGATCCAAGTTACATATAAAAGGCTGAGAACAAGGGTGTCAGTTCAGCAAACCCTTCCCTGGCAAATCTTGCTTGCAGCAGACCAAGGAATGTCACCTAATAGGGAGAAGGCATGCAGGCCATCTGGGAAGAACTCCCAGAAGAGTCCAAGCACGGATCTTCCCCCCTCAAGCTACAGAGGCTGGGGCAGAAGTGTGAGATCCTGGGCAGCAGGCACAGGGTCCACCACCACAGGATCCAATTACAGGCTCACATCCCTAGGACCGAGTGTTTCCATCTTATCACTTAAAACAGAGAACACAGTGCAAGGAAGGGACTTATCACCAAACCCATTACAAAAGCAGCAATTAGAAGAATATAAAAGGCATCTGAGCTTAAGGCACAGCACTTGGGAAGAGTAATTACAATCCTATGACCTGAAGTAGAACCCTGCCATGGATGCTTACAACTGAGGGTCTATATGCCTCAGTTTAATTATCTGTAAAATAGGCTTAATATGAGTACCTACCTCATAAAACTGGCAGGAAGACTGAGAGTGAATATGTGTAATGAGTCTGGATCCTGTGGTGTCTGGCACACAAGAAACATACAATAAAGACTAAATCTTCATTGAGTATTTACTGTAGCGTATTAGTGAAATAAAATTTTAGAATATGTTCTGTTTCCCCCAGATGAACTTTCATAGAGTTTGGGTTTTTGTTTTTTTGTTTTTTTTAAATCAGGGGCTTGGTGTTTAATCGTGTGTTCATAAGGTCCTTAAGAGTTGTACTTGATTTGACAGCACCTAACAAAAACAACAAAACAAATGCTTGCTGTGGAGTCTTTTAGAAGGCAATTGGAAATGACTGTTTTATACTAACTAGGTAAACACTAGGGAGCTCTGGGGGCGCAGTGAGCTGTGCTTCTAGCCAAAAGGCTGCACTTCCCTGTAGGTGCAAATCCACTTTATCCTTCTGTGCTATCTACAAACTCTGAAAGCGGGCAGGACAGTCAGCTGTGAGTTAGTTATGACTCAACAGCAATGACCATCATTATCATCATCATCAGGTCAGGAAAGACTGAAGCCATGGGTAAGGTAAAACTCCCACAAATTGGCATAACAAAATCCAAGTTCTTATTGACACTGTCTTTGATATTTACTGTTAGGGGGTAAAAAAAGCAAAGTTTAACAAGACAGATACCAGTGGCTAAGAAGCTGAGGGTGGGGTCCTGGCTCAGCCCTAGGGAAAACATTTTCAAATATCACAGGAGCCTAGAAGAGGAGCTTTGAGAACATGCCAGTGAACTGTGACTCTAAATGAAGAGTGAATACCGAGTTCACACAACAACCTTTAAAAGAGACATTTTCCAAATTTGCACTGTTCTTGGAGATGGTAGTAAGGGTCCCTAAACACTGGCTCGTGTGGACCCTAAGTTTGACAGGCATTCACAACACACACTGGCTAAAAGTTCCACAAAACTCTGCCTTACCAACAACTGTTAACATCCCCTTAACAGTCCTGTGGGCACGGGGCACTGTCACACTTGTGGAGCAAATAGCACACCAGAATTAGCTTACTCTGAGGCTGTCCCTATCCTGGCACCACAGGGAAGATTTCCAAAGCAATGTGGCAAAGGGCAAGAATCCACACCCCTAAATTCTAAACAATTCAGCGCTGCCTTAGAGGAGTGTCCATCTGGGCTCCAGCTCTTTGATAATACAACCCCAGTGCAGTGCAACAGTTAAGAGATATTTACTCTTATTTGTAGACACTTGTCATAGTGCCAGTCCTTCACGGCAAAGTGACCACACACTGCGGTTTTTTTTGTTGTTTTGTTTTTGTTTTTGTTTTTTTTTTTACAAAACACTAAATTATTCTAGCATAAATCTTTACTTAAAAATGGTTTTCTTAAAATATTTCTGAAGTTATGTGTATGGTCTTTCAAACTAGGGTTTGAACTACTAATAGTGTATTTCCAGACTGGCTGGATTTGGACAGGTGCCAGGCTAAATGCTAAAGCTAGACTGGATGTAAAACAATAAATAGCTAAGGGTCTTCGATTGGGTCAGAAGATCTTTGAAATGAAAAAGGCTGAAACTATCCTGCATGACTACAATAGCATATTGAGGAGCTCTGGTGGCATAGTGGTAAGGAGCTGCGCTGCCAACCGAAAGGGATGCAGTTAGACTCTTATCAGCTGCTCTGTGGGGGAAAGCTGGGCAATCTCCTTTAGGATTTACTGTTTCTGAAAACCCACTGGAGGGTCAGTTCTGACTCCTAGATGCACAACAACAACAGCAGCATCTTAGGCAGGCATTCTCTTTTCCACAACCTTTGCACCACCCAAAAGTGTGCTAAGCTCTATTCTGCATGATGACTAACAACAAACCAGGCAGCCACTTCCACAAGCCTCGAGCTGGGTAACTCGCTCTGGAAAAATAAAACGTTTATGTCAGAGATTTTAGATTTTCCTCTGGGAAGCCTTATCTCCGGATGTGGCTGCCATCCTGAATGGCTCTGAGAAATGACTTGTCTCCTAACTCCAGGACGTATCAGAAAAGGAGCAGTCTTGTCATTTTTGGAAGCCATCTAGGTTTCTTATGTGTTATGAGTCTACAAAAGAAACACAGAAAAATGAAGTCCACCTAGTCACGTTAAGACATCGACAACTTGGTATGCTGGGGAAAACTGAGACAGGTTTCCAGGATCCGCCACAGGCACTGGCCCACTGGATGATGGACTAACCAACAGAATTCTTACAGGGCTAGAGAAGCGCTGGGGCCCGAGACCCAGCAGAACAGTGCTAAGTCCCCAGGCCATCCAAGTTACCTCTGGGCCAAGCCCAGCCCGTGAACAGGGTCCTTTCAGAGTTAATGGGCGGTAGCCCAGGAACCCCCCAAGCGCTTGCCCAGCACTAGGTGATCAGAGCCCTCATAAGGAATGGACTTCCTGCCTACGGACCTGCTGCTCCTTGACTTGCAGATCGTAATCATCCCGCATCCGCAGCAGCTCTTCCTCCAAGTGAGCGCGCAGCTGCCCCAGCTCCAGCGCTTCCCGCCGCAGCAAGCCCACCTCCTGCGCAAACAACCGCGCTTCTTTCTCGGCCTCACGCCTGCTATTCAGGCCTCGCTGCAGCGCCTCCTCCAGCTCCCGCACTTCGTCCTCATAAGCCTGCACCGTCTCCCGCCACGACTCGGCCACTAGGAGCGCGTAGCTGTCATGCACCTCCTGCAGGTGCGGCAAGGGTGCCGCAGGGCCAGTGGCACGAGCGTGGTAGCGCATGGTCAGGCGGGCAGCGCGCGAGCGCAGCTCCCGCACGTCGCGCTCGTGGGCCGCGTTCAGACCGCGGCGCTCCTCCTGCAGACGGCCTAGCAGAGCTTCGAGGGCGTCGCGCGCGCCCAGCGCCTCCTGCAGCTCGCGCTGCTGTGCGCCCACCTCGGCCTCCCGGCGGCTGCGGGCAGCGCGTTCCTCCGCGCCCAGCTGCTGCAGCTCACGCAGCTCCCGGCGCAGAGCGTCGCGCTCACCCTCGGCCAGCGCCGTGGCCCAGCTCAGCTCATCCAACTGCTGCCGCAAGACGCGGGCCTCGGAGGCGAAGCGGACCTGGCCCTCGGCCCACACGTCTTCCTGGCCCTGCCGGTCGCGCAGCTCCCGCTCCAGGAACAGGTTCTCACGCTCCAGCTCCCGCACCCTGCACACATAGTCATAAAGCCGGGCGTTCAGTTCCTGCAGCTCAGCCTTCTCGGAGCTCGTCTCCAGGCGCCAGGACAGCATCTTGCTGGGTGTGGGCCGCCTCTCGTGCCAGCCAGTCCCTCTTTCCCTGGTCTTGACCCCTGCGCCGCGTCACTCCAGCCCCGCCGCTGCCCAGGAGTCCCGCACACTGCGGACAGAGATGACGCAGGGCAGCACTTAGCCGACACAGTGGGCGGGAGTGGGCGCGGATCCCCGCCTCCAGCCAATCAGAGCGCGGCCCGCCGGACCAACTGTGGCCAGGCAGCGACCCCTGCCGGACTGACCGCCGAGGCACGCTGCCATCCCAGGCTGGGAACAGCTGGCTAAAGGTTGCGAAAGAGACACATCAGGTGGACCAGTAGGGTAGCTGAACCAAGGAAAGGCTGTCACCTATATGTTCTGTGTTCCGATATCAATAATGGAGCTAGAATCTGCTGTCAAGTGAGAGATGATGAGTTCTGTGATTCCAGACATTTACAAGAAACTTGTCTTTGAGTATGCTGTTAAGAGGAGCCTGTCCTTGGAAAGGTCAACGAAGGAGAGAAAAACCCTCAACACGATGGATTGACACAGTGACTGCTTCAATGGGTTTAAGGATATTGGAGATAATGAGGATGGCATAGGATAGGGCAGGATTCAGATCTATTGTTCATAGGGTCACTGTACGGCATAGCCCCTACAACAACAACAACTCAGCTGAAGTTTTGGAGAACAAAGGTTTATAGGGTGTTTGTTAAAAATAATTTCATTTTTGTTGTGTACCATAGAGTCGGATCCGAACCATAACTGACCCTCTGGTGGGTTTTCAGAGGCAGTTAATCGCATGGGAGGTGACTGCTCATCCTTCTCCCTTGGAGCAGCTGGTGAATATAGAGAGATCTGGTGGCCTAGTGGTAAGAGCTTCATTAAAATTCCAAAAACATAAAGTTCAAATCCTTATGAAGGATAGACAATCTTCTTCCAAGTGATTTACTGCCTCTGAAAACCTGCTGGAGGGTAAGCTATGAACTAGTTCCAACTCAAAAGTACCCAGCAATGGTATGTTGTTGTTGTTATTGTTATGTACTGTCAAGTCATTTGCAGCTCATAGCAACCCTACGTGCAATAGTTTTGAACCCTGCCCTATCTCAAGCCAATCTGTTTCTGACATATCTACTCGCATTGCTAGGTTAATCCATCTCCTCCCCAGTCTTCCTGTCATGTGCTGTCCCTCCTCCATCCTTACCCATATAAGGGATGTGTGTGTGTGTGTGTGTGTGTGTGTGTGTGTGTTTGTAAGGAGCTATCCTGACTAGCCAAAGACATGCAGTTCAAATCCACCAGCTGTTTTGCGAGAGAAAGATGGACAGTCTGTTCCTGTATAATTTACTGCGTCCGAAACCCCACTTGGAGGGTTAGTTATGATGACTCAAAGATACATAACAACACTAACACTATAAATATAGGGAACTCTGGTGGCTTAGTGGTAAGAAGTTGTACTGCCAACCCAAAAGAATGCAGTTTGAACCATCAGTTGCTCCGTGGGAAAAGGATGAGCAATCTCCTCACAAGCAACTAACTGTCTCTCTTCATTCTCAACCTTCTGGAGGGCCATTTATGAGTTAGTTCCAACCTGATGATGATGATGATGAGAGAAAGAAAGAAAGAGAGAGAGAATGAAAATGAGAATAAATAATAACTATAGGGAGCCTTGATGGCCTAATGGTAAGGAGCTGCACTGTCAACCCAAACCCAAAGGCAGGTGGTTGAAATCCAACAGTTACTCTGTAGGAGAAAGTTGAACAGCTCCTTCTGTGCAATTTACAGTCTCAAAAAACCCATTGAGGGTCAGCTACGAGTTGATCCAACTTGAAGGCACGTTACAGCAGCTGTGTTACACCAAAGATCAGTTCAAAGCTACCAGACTCTAGTGGGAGAAAGGTGGTCAATCTCCTCCCATAAAATTGACAATCTCAGTATTTGTATTTTTGTGATTGAGATATTTCACTCAGCATGGTGTCCTCGAGGGACACTCATGTTGTGTTGTATTTTTTAGTTCCTTGTTTTTCAGTACTATGTAGTATTCAACTGTGTGAATATACCAGCTTTTCCTCCCATTCATTTGTTGGTGAGCACTTGGATTGCTTCCATCTCTTTGCTATTACGAATAACACAGCAAGAAACATGAGTGTGCATATATTTGTTTGGGTGGCAGCTCTTGTCTCTTTAGGGTATATTTTTAGCAGCAGAAGTGCTGGGTGAAATTATACTTCTATTACCAACTTTTTGAGAAAGCACCAAACTGCCTTCCGCAATGGTTGTAAATACTGCATAATGCCACTGTTATAAAACAAGACTGACATGGGGGTTGGGGAAAACTAAGAAAAGAGGAAATAAATAATGAACACTGCATTGGGACAGATGAAGGAAAAAACTGTTTAAAAGGAATATATGATTATGGATTATTTGTATGACAATAGTCCAGAATAAGAGGTCCATAGCAAAGTGGACATGGGAAGGGGTTGGAGGGTGGGGGAGGAAATTATGCAACAATGAGTGAATATATTTTTTAAAAAGCTAACTAGGGGGTGGTAGGGAAGAAAATGTGCAATAATGAATGAATGACAAGCCAACTTCCTTTAAAATCACAATTAAAAAAATATACAATCTTAGAAACACCATGGAGGGAGGTTGTGAGTCTGACCCCGCTGGAAGGGCAGCAGGCAGTGAGTATTGTGAATTGTGTAAAAGACTCCCATCGGTGGAGGGGGTTAAGTGCTGCCTGCCAATAGAAAGGTATCGTTTCAGGCTTACTAGGTACTCTGCCCAACAATATAAGGAAATCTCCTAAGATTTATAGTCTTGGAAAGCCAGTGGCATGAATAGAAATGGACTTAAAGGCATGGATTTTTTTATGTGTATATAACTTGTATACACACAAATATATAGGCATTAGATACTATGTTTTGCCTTAAAGCATAAATACACATCTATGTGCCCATATTTTTAATGTAGAGACAAAATTTTCTTTTGAGTGCTGGTCTACTGTTAAGAGATAATTTGCCTCTTTATACACACCACCAAAATGGATGTCAGAAGAGACTCTGAAAACTGCACTGGAATGCAGAGAAGCCAAAGCAGAAGGAAGAATTCAAGATATTAAAGAGTTGAATAGAAGATTTCAAAAGGCAGCACGGAATGACAAAGTAAAATATTACAATGAAATGTGTAAGAAGTTGGAGTCAGAAAATCAAAAGGGCCGAACTCG
>NW_006400153.1:1004567-1009487 GCF_000299155.1 Elephantulus edwardii
CATCAGAGAGTTGGACAATGACTAAGGATGATAGAAGGAGAATTGATGCCTTTGAGCTGTGGTCCTGGAGTATTGAGGCTACCATGGACTACTAGGAAAACAAACAGATTCATCCTGGAAGGGGTCAAACCGGGCTGCTCCTTGGAGGCAAGTATTCTGAGGCTCTGTCTAACATAGTTTGGGCATGTTGCAAGGAGGGACAAGTCCTTGGAGAGGGACATCATGCTTGGGAGGGTGGAGGGACAGTGCAGGAAGGGAAGGCCCCCTATGAGGTGGATTGATTCGGTGATTGGGGTAATTGGGATGGGTGTATTGGAGACGGTGCGATTGGCACAGGAGAGAGCAGAGTTTAGGAATGTTGTACATAGAGTCACTATGAGTTGCAAGCAACTCGATGGCACATGACAACAACAACAACAACATACAGACCATATAGTTTCTGATCACTTGCTGTGCATCTGAGACCTGGATAATGAATAAGGATGACAGAAGAAGAATTGATGCCTTTGAGCTGTGATGTTGGAGAAGAGCACTAAACATTCCATGGATGGCCTTAACAACAAACAAATACATCTTGAAGAGGGTGCAGCCGGCTTTGGAGGCAAGAATGATGATATTTCACTTCACATACTTTGGACATGTTGCTAGGAGGGTCTATTCCTTGGAGAAGCACATGATGCTGGGAAGGGTGGAGGGTTGACAAAGGAGAGCCAGACTCTCCCACCAGGTGGATTGACATGGTGACTGCTACAATGGGCTCTTGTGTGTCAGGAAGTGTGAGGATAGCACAGGATAGAACAGGGGTCAGCTCTTTTGTTCATAGGATCGCTGTGAGTCATACTCTATTCGATGGTGCCTAACAAAATCAGTAGTCTGTACTGTCAGATCCAATCCATAGCTGAATTCCAGTGGGTTTTCTTTCAGAGGCAATTAATCAAACAGGATGAGATCACCTAACTTTCTTTCGCAGATCAGTGAGTGGATTCCAACAGCTTGCCTTTAGGTTGGTAGCGCAACCCTTACCACTAAGGCACTAGGTCTCCCCAGTGTGTATCGTCTGTGTATCCTGTGGCTCATTACACTGTTAACCCAAGGGCCAACTGTCTCCTGTGGCTTGAATTGTCAGGGGAAGATGGGTAGTCTCCTCCCATTAAGATTTATAGCCTTGGAAATCCAATCAGGGTCACTGTGAGTGTAAGTCAACTTGATGTACAAATTGAAAGAGAACCCTGAAGAACTCTTAGTTTGAGTGTAAAATTTTCCCAGACTTGTAACATCTTAAACTTTGCAAATGTTTCCTCTTTCCTAAATGTGGCTAGTCTTTTTTTCCTAATGGCATTCCTTCTAGTGACCATGTCTTTATGAATGTACTTTTTAACTGTCCAAGAGTCCATGTTGTTGTTGATTGCCGTCAAGTCAAGTGTGACTCATATCGATCCTATGAACAAAAGACCTGAAGCCTTTTTATAACTATCGTTTCTCCAAGCTCATAGATTTTCCAGAGGCATGTGGTTTAGGAAGTGGATGCCACTCCTGCTTCCAACCAAGAGACCATAGCAGTATTTTAATTTGTTTTTACATTTCATACTATTTACATATCTGGTGGTTAGAAGCTGCACTACCATCTCAAAGGAAAGCAGTTTGAGTCCACTAGCTATTCTTCAGGAGAAAGATGGACAATCTTCTCCTGTGTGGTTTATTGCCCCTGAAGACCTAGTGGAGGGTCAGTGATGAGTTAATTCCAAGGGCATACAGCAATGACAACAATTTGCAAATATATTTAATTGTTCTTCCTGACAGCTCTTAAATTATGAATTATAATAACTCAAAGTGGAATGCATGACAATAGTCTGGAATAAGAAGTGCATTGTAAAGTGGACTAGCAGGGGCAGAAGGGAAGGGGAGGGAGGAAAGTCTGCAGCAGCGAATGAATGAAAACCCATCCTTTCTGTAAACTTTCATTAAAATCATAATTTAACCCCTTCCCCCCAAAAACCCAGACAAACACAACAAAGGGCACAAGAACAAGCATGGCTGACCCTAAGTTGAGTGGCCCTAACCTGAAGGGGACAGAAGTGACCAAAGGCCCTAGAGGACTTTTCATTGCAGAACCGCCAATCCAGGTATATTATAGAGTATAAAAGTTGGTAGATCAGTGTCAGTTCATGGAAGATCTCTTGAGAAAGTTCTACTGTCCTATCTTGTGACAGGTGCCCTGTCATCAGCTGGGAGGAGGCAAGAAGCGGCCCTTGTTTTTCTAGTTTTATTAGGTTTGATTTATGTCTTCATTCCCAAGTGCTGCTATAATAGAAATACCACAAAGTGAACGGCTTGATCAAGCAGACATTTCTTCTCACATAGTTTAGGAGGCTAACAGTCTGGCTTCAAGGCGTAGGCTATATGAGAAGGCTGTCTTTCTCTGGTGATTTTGGAGGAAAAAACAAACCTTTGTCTCTCATCGTCTTCTGTAAGTATGCCATTCCTTGACCATTTCCATGTGTCTCGACATCAGTGCCTTCCAGGATGAAGAGGTCTACCATGATGTTCAGCATGCAGGGACTGAGTCCCAATGACAAAATCTCTCCTGGCTTTTCTTTCTTCTTGGTTGTTTCTTTCCCCCCTTTTTCTTTTGTCAGACAGATGTTATGTAAGCCACACCCCAGAAAAGCCCTGTTAACTTTGAGTCTGACAACCCATCACATTGTGGAAGAAAGCCTAGGTGATCTTCTACAGCAGTGTTGTGGTGGTGTACCATCAAGTAGGAACCAACTCACAGCTGACCCTCCAGTGGGTTTTCAGAGGCTGTAAATTTCACTGGAGGAGATTGTCCATCTATCTCCCACAGAGCAGCTGGTGGACTAGAACTGCATACCTGTGGACTGGCAGTGCAATTCCTTTCACCAGCTCCTCTGTGACTGTGTGGATCACAACAAACTGTGACTGACTCTGAAAAGAATGAGAATCCAGAATACTTAATTGTACTTATGCAAAACCTATACTTGGACCATGAGGCAGTTGTCAGAACAGAACAAGGAAACACTGCATTGTTCAAAATTGGGAAGGGTGTACGCCAGGGTTGTGTCCTATCTCCATACTTTTTAAATCTATATGCAGAAGTGATTGCTCCGGAGGCTGGGCTAAATGAGAAATGTGGCATCAGGATTGAGGAAGACTCCATGGAAGAAGGATGTGAAGGTCTCTGAAAACGTACTTGAAGGTCAGCTATGGGTGGGTTTCAACATGGTGGCACACAACATCAATAACCATAATGCTGTCCAGTCAAGTATGACTCATAGAAACCCTCTTCACAACAAATTGGAACCTTGCCCTATCCTCATGATGCTCATTATACTCGAACCCATTGTTACGGTCACTGTGTCCATTAACCTTGTTGAGGGTCTTCTTCCCTTTCTCTGACCCTTCTCCAGTGTGTCTTTTTCCAAAGACTGACTTCTCCTACATGCTCAAAGTGGAATGTGCAATGAAATTTCACTAGCTTTGCCTCGAAAGTCCACCCTGGCTATACTTCCTTCAAGACAAACTCACTTGTTCTTTTAGAAGTCTATGGGATATTTTGTTTTCTTCATCAACACCACAGTTCTAGAGGCATCAATTTTTCTTTGGTGAGAACTGACAGCAGATTTCCCAGTGAAACTTTTTTTTTTAAATTATCATATGTGTTTGCTTTGGATTCAAATAAATGAAAATCCTTGACAATTTCAACCTTTTCTCTCTCTCTCATGATATTGCCTATTGGTACAGGGGGTGGATTTTTTGTTTTCTTGATATTGAGATATAATCCATATTAAAAGTTATAGTCTGATTTTCTGTAGTAAATATTTCAAATCTTCTTCACTTTTTTAAACCAAGGTTGTGTCATTTGTATAACTCAGGGTGGTGATGAGTTTTTCTCCAATCCTGATGTCACATTTTACTTTATATAGTCCAGTGTATCCAATTATTTGCTCACTATACAAATTGAATATGTATAGAGAAAGGATACAACACTAATTCACCTATCCTTATCTTAAACTGTGTTGGATTCCCTTGTTGTTTTTCTTGGTTTGTGTGTAGATTTCACATAAGCAAATTAAGTGCTCTGTGATTCCCAGTCTGCTAATATTAGTCATAATTTGTTATAACCTACAACATCAAATGCATTTGCATGATCAAGAACAACCAAAGGACATATCTCATATTCTCTTTTTTCATCTAAAATTCATCTGATACAAGCAATGATATCCCTGATGCTACAGCTTCTTGAGAATCCAGCTTGAATTTCTGACAGTTACCTGTTGAAACACTGTTCCAGTCATTTTGACATAGTCTTCAGCAAGAGTATACTTGCATGTTATATTATTGAAATTGTTCAATAATTTCTACACTCTGTTAAATCACCTTTTTTTGGGGGGGGGGAACAAATATGGATTTCTTCTAATCAGTTTACCAGGTAGTTGTCTCCCAAATTCCTTGAATCCATGAGTACATCTGAGACCGTATGCTTGTTGAAACACTTCATTTGGCCTGGAGCCTTATTTTCTTGCCAATGTTTTCATTATATCTTGAAAGTCTCCCTTTATTATCATCGATTATTGATCATATTTACTACTTCCTGAAATGATTCCGTTTTAAACAATTCTTTTTGGTACATTGAATTTGTCTATTCTGTCCATGCATTTTTAAAAAAATATTTCAAGAGCTATACAAAAGGCATTTATGATATTGAATCTATTCCATCTGACTTTCAAGATATCTTAGGAGTAGGTTTGATGCACTGATTACCAGTGATCGAAGACAGGATGAATAATGAGATAATATCAAGGATATCATTCATGATCATTCCCGCAGGAGCTGACTGTGGAACAGACCACCAACTACTCATATGCAAATTCAAGCTGAAGCTGAGGAAAATTAAACCAA
>NW_006400153.1:1011502-1013819 GCF_000299155.1 Elephantulus edwardii
AGGGACAGTGCAGGAGAGGAAGGCCCTCTATGAGGTGGATTGATTCAGTGACTGGGATAATTGGGATGGTAGTGTCAGAGACGGTGCGATTGGCACAGGACAGAGCGGAGTTTAGGGCTATTGTACATAGGGTCGCTATGAGTCGCAGGCGACTCGACGGCACATAACAACAACATCATTCATGAGGAGAGCAAAAGGCCATTGCAAAGATAGGGCAGAAAGAAAATACAGAAATGGATGTCAGAAGAGCCTCTGAGAATTGCACTAGAGTGTCAAGAAGCCAAAACAAAGGTTAAACATGCTAAAACAATAAAGTTGGACAGAAAATTTCAAAAGGCAGCTCAAGAGCACAAAGAAATGTATTATGACAGAGTGCACAGAAAACTGGAATTGCATTTCTCAAGCTGAGAGAACTGAAAAACAAATTTTAACCTCAAGTCACAATATTGAAAGATGCTATGGGTAATATATTGAATGGCCCAGAATGTATCAAAAGAAGATTGAGGGAATGCACAGAATCACTGTACCCAAAATAACTGATTGACACTGTAGAATTTAAGGAAGTATCATACGAACAGGAGCCAATGATAATGAAATAGGAAGTGGAAACTTCATTGAAGACATTAGCAAAAAGTAAGGCCTCGGGAATTGATAGGATACCAATGGACTTATTTCATTTAACAGATGCAGACTTGGATGCTCTCACCAGTCTATACCAGGAAATTTGGAGGACAGCTGTGTGACCAAAAGATTTAAAGAAGTCCATATTTGTTCCCATTCCCAAGAAAGGAGATCCCACAGAATGTAAAACTATTGAACAATATTATTAATGCCATGTGCAAGCAAAATACTGCTGAATATCATTCAGAAACTACTAGAACAGTACATAGATAGGGAACTGCCAGAAGGTCAAGCAGGATTTAGAAGAGATCATAGCACCAGCAATGTCATTGCTGATGTCAGATGGATCCTAGCTAAAAGAAAGAATAACAGAATAATGTTTATTTGTGTTTTATTGACTATGCAAAGGCATTTGGCCATGTGGATTATAAAACATTGCAACTGAAATTGAGAAGAATGGAAATTCCAGAGCACATAATTGTGCTTATGCAAAATTTATACCTGAGCCAGGAGGCTGTTGTGCAAATAGAGCAGGGGAACACTGCGTGGTTTAATATTAAGAAGGGTGTACATCAGGGTTGTAGTCTCTTTCCATACCTGTTTAATCTGTATGCTGATCAAATTATATTTGAGAGGCTGGACTCTATGAAGAGGAATGTGACGTCAGGGTTAAAGGAAGATTAATTAATAACCTGCATTACGCAGATGACACAACTTTGCTGTAAATAAAGAGGATTTGAGGTACATTTTACAGAAGATCAAGTAATGCAGACTTCAATTTGGATTGCATCTCAATGTCAAGAAAACAAAGATTCTTACCACTGGACTGCGAAGAGATTGCAGTTGTGAGCAACTTCATCTTACTTGGATTCACAATTAACACCCTTGGTACCAGCAGTCAGAAAATAAGGAGATGTATTGCATTGGGAAAGTCTGTAGTTAGAGACCTCACCGAAATATTGAGAAGTAATGATGTCACTTTGAGGAATAAGGTGTGTCAGATTCAGGCCATGATCTTTCTGATAACTTGCTATTCATCTGAGAGCTGGACAAGGAATTGGGAGAACAGAAGTAGAATTTATGCCTTTGAGCTGTGGTTTTGGAAAAAAGGACTGAACATGGACTACCAAAAGAACAAATAAATATGTTTTGGCCAGAGTACAACCAGAATATTCTTTGGAGTCAAGAATGATGAGGCTTTGCCTCATATACTTTGATCATGTTGCTAGGAGGAGCTATCCCTTGGAAAAGGATATAAAGCTTAGAAGGGTGGAGTTTCAGCAAAAGAGTAGAAGACCCTCAGTCATGTGGATTGACATAGTGACTGCCATAATTGACTCTAGTGTGGAAATGGAGCAGAACGGTTCAGATCTGCTTTTTATAGGGTCTCTGTGAGTTGTACTCAACTCCATGGCACCTAACAAAAACAGCAATACCAAAGTACAAATTTCTGAATGGTAAGATACTATCCAAATACATGTAGGAAGACCTGTTCATACAGATATTATTCAGGATAGGCACCAATCCTTAAAATCGAAGATGAAAGGGGGCTCTGGTGGCCCAGTGACAAGAAGCTGCACTGCAATCACAGAGGCACATAGTTCAAAACCACCAGGTGCTCTTCTGGAGAAGGAGGAACAATCTCCTCCTGTACCAGTCAGATCCAATTTGACGGTACACACACATAAAAAAAAAA
>NW_006400153.1:1013919-1014386 GCF_000299155.1 Elephantulus edwardii
CAAACAAAGAGGAAAGTGGTGATTGGAACATACAGCCTTGTTAATAGAAATGAGACTGGAGACAGAATGATACAATTTTGTATAATTAATTAATTGAAAATGGCTTAAAAACCTAAGTGCTAACTATATACATGGACCTCACCTGATGGATAACACAGGAATTATATTGAGTACATCTGTGGAAAGAGTAAATGGAGAAACTCTAACAGCAGTCAAAACAGGCTCAGGGCTAACTGTGGAACAGGTTATAAATTTGCATGTACAAATTCACACTGAAGCTTAAGAAAACTAAAAGAACTCCATGAGAACCAAAGTATGACCTTGAGTCTATCTCAACATGATTTTAAAAACCATGTCCAGAATAAATGTCATGTACTGAACAACAAGTGACCAAAGAACAAACAAGTTTGGGGATAACACTAAGGACATCATCCATGAAGAAAACAAAAGGTCATTCGAGAGGAGAA
>NW_006400153.1:1014543-1031118 GCF_000299155.1 Elephantulus edwardii
AGGAAGGAAGGAAGGAAGGAAGGAAGGAAGGAAGGAAGGAAGGAAGGAAGATGAATGCAGAAGAGATTTTCAAACTTGCAGTAGAAAGCAGAGAAATTCAAACCAAACAAAGAAATACTGAAATAAGAGAGAGAAATTTAATATTTCATAGGGCAGCAAGAGAAGACAAAGCAAAGTATTAAAAGGAATATGCAAAGAGCTGGCGTTAGAAAACAAAAGGAGGAACATGCTCTGCAAATGAGTGCGCGCGCGCGCGCGCACACACACACACACACACACACACACACAGATTCTTAGGTGTCATGGATTGATTTCCACTCATAGCCACCTATTCAGCACAATAGAGCTTCCTTACTGGATTTTCAAAGCTGGAATCTTTCTTTGTAGAAGCAGATCATGATATATTTTGGCTGAGGTATTAACGGATGGTTTTGGTTAGCAGCTGAATAACCATTGAATCCCCATCAGGATGCCTGCTTTCTCCCTCATCACACCCCTGTCCCTTAAGCTAGAAGTTGCTGTTGTTATGTGTGATACAGTCATAAGTGATTCCTAGCTGACCCTACAGTGGGTTATTAGAGATTGCAAATCCCAGAGCAGCTGGTGGATTTGAACTGCATCCCTTTGGATTGACAGTGCAATTCCACATCACTAGGCTACCAGAGCTCCACATAGATAAATCGATACATCTATACATATACACAAAGACAAACAACTCTATGTTGCTACTACATCACCAAAACAGCATGCTAATTAATAGTTTAGTGGCAAAGACAGAATAATCTTGAAGTTCCCATTTCTTAAAGAGTTCTGTGGTACAGGGATTTAAAACTTAGTTGCTAACTGGAAAAATTAGTGGTTTAGACCTACCTTTTCTGGGGAGGAAAGATGTAGCAGTCCACTTCTATAAAGATTGTACCCTTAAAGACTGGGGGCGGGGCGGGGGCGTTCTACTCATCTGCACAGTTTCTATATGTCAAAACTGACTGCAACACAAATGGTCTTGTTTCTTACTTACATTCTTTACTTACGAAATGGATCAGCCAAGCTGTGGGAAGTGTTATGTGTTCCTTCCATGACATTAGAGAATGTTTTAATTTTTACTTTAATGCTATTGTTGTTGTGTACCGTACTTTAATGTAATGCCCTATTTCTTCTTCTAGACTTGGCTTACTATAAAGTAAACTTCAATGTTGCAAGACTCTAGTTTATAAGTATTTTTGTTGTTATTGTTTGCTCTCAATCACAGTTCCAAGAAAACAAACACATCTATTTTGAAGGAAGTGCAACCAGGGTCTTCTTTAAAGGCAAGGGTGAAACTTCATCTCATATTGGGGTGTGCTGTCAGAAGGGGCCAGTCCTTGGAAAAAGACATCACACTGAGAAAGGCAGAGGGTCAGAGAAAGAGAGGAAGATCTTCAGCAAGATTAATTGACAGTGACGGCAACGAAGTGCTTGAGTGGGAAGGAGACCCTATGAGTGACACAGGGCAGGGCAGGGCAAGCTTCAAACTTGTTGTTCGTAGGATCTCTATGAGTCCGGATGACACAAGGGCACCTAATAAAGTATCAATAATTGTCCCTTTTAGCAGGATAAATATCTTAGGTACCATCAGCCATTCCTGTTAACAATTTACGATGAAAACAACACTTAGAGATTCAAGGAATCAGAAATGAGCACCCAGAAAGTTGTCTCCCCAAGAACACCCTGTCTACTAGACCCTGTTAAAGCCACAATGGTGTAAACTCAGGAATCAGAGATGCTACAGGGGAAGTAAGAAGGCTGAAGGCCTACGCCTTTCATCAGTCCTGCGCTGGGTGGTTTAAGTGGGAAAAGCAGAGCTTTTATTTCTTTGTAAAGAATCCAAAATGAAGTCAGCCTCCACAGGCCCAAGCATGTGGATTAAATTAGGGGTGAATTAGTGGAATCTCACTAATACCACCACTAAATTGTTTATTCCGTGCTAATCTAGCTCATCTTTACTGCATGTTGCATAAGGGAAGGGCTGTGCCACAGGCAGAAAGTCAAACAAAAGGTTCTTCCTGAGTCCCATCTCCAAAATCGAGATTGAAGAAGTTCTGGGACAATTTTCTACTAGACAAAACATTGGACAGAGCAGGTGAGGAGAATCTTGGGGGGAGACTGAGGAAGATCCAGCTTCCTTGGAGATAAGAACAGATTCTTCTGGTGGGGTAGAGGTGAGGGAAGCAGTGGTCCTAAGGAAAGAAGTGGTCTTGCAGCCCCTCTGGGCAGAAATGCAAGGAGATAGCAGAATCTTAGTTAAGCTGTGACTCTAAGGGCAGGTACTTGGTGCTCAACTTCCCAGGGCACCCTTGGTGAGACAGTAGACCCTGGGGGAAAGCGGCAGGCCAGCATAGAAAGCATTCGTTTCCGACTCCATAAATCTGGGAAGGGACTGGCATGGGTGGCCTAGGACCACCTCAGCATTACTGAGGCCAGGATCCTAGTACCAAATAGACATCACAGATGAGCATCAACTTTAAGGGTTATTCTGACAGGGACAGGACCCAGTAAGGACCCAGTGAAATATATCTCAATGCAAATTAAAAAAATGCACTATCTCCAGGCAGACACTTGAGTCTATGGGTGTCTGGCTTCATCAGAGGATGGTTCTTTGGGGAAAGGGGAAGTTGTCTCCTCCTCAGAGTGGACAAAGCCTTGGGTCCACATTCACAGCTCTCAGGTAAACCACAAACTAGAGTGTAATGTCGCTCATTTCCCTCATTCAGGAATCTTTGTGCAACTCGCAAACTTCCTGACTACACATGGTGTTCATTGTCCCAACCTCTGCCTTTGTGGACATGGTAAGGGTTATGGTGGTCTAAGCCATGAATTCTGAACTAGCAATATCACCTTATGTGATTTGACTCCTATAATTGGAAGAGTAACTAAGAAAGTAGGAACAATGAATATATTTTAATGATGAAGAAACTGAAGCACAGAATAATCAACTTGCTCAAAATCATGCACGTAAGATGTACAAAACCCAAACCTAAATCCTGGTCTTACCCACTCTGCTTATCACACTTTGTGAAGTCTATCCACAGTGCCTGGTTGTTGTTGTTATTTGGGACTTTCGAGCTGACTACAATTCATAGCAACCCTATGAACAACAGGTCTGAACCTCGTCTTACCTGGCACCATCCTCATCATCTCTGATATGTTGCAGTCCATTGTTAAAGTCACTGGGTCAATCCATCTTGTTGAGGGCCTTCCTCTCTTTTTCTGATGCAGAGTGATGTCTTTTACCAAGAAATGGTCTCTTCTGCCAACATGTCCTAAGTATGTGAGACAGTTTCACCATCCTTGCCTCTAAGGAGCACCTTGTTATACTTCCTCCAAGACACATTTATTTCTTCTTTTGACAGTCTCTCTCTCTTTCTCTCTCCCTCCCTCCCTCTCCCTCTCCCCTCTTCCTTTCTCTCTCTCTTTCCCTCTGCCCACCCCTAGTCACACAGCTGTTGATGATTTGCAAGACCATGTGTCTACAGTTAAGGTAGCAGGAGGCCAGAGGAGGTTAATGTAATAATGAACACTGCATTGGAACAAATGAAGGAAAGAACTGTTTAAAAGGAATATAAGATTATATTTGCATCACAACAGTCCAAAATTAGAGATGCACAGCCAAGTGGACTAGGGTATTGAGACGGAGGAAATAATGTAACAATGAATGAATGTTTTCTATGGGCTTTTTTTTTTTAAAGTGAGCTGGGGAGGTAGGGAGGAAAATGTACAATGATGAATGAATGGAAATCCAAGTTCTCTGTAAACTTTAAAGTGTAAATTATAATAAATTTTTTTTAAAAAAAGAAAGATTGACTTTTAAATTAACATCACACCATGGATGTTGATTGTAAAATTAAATTTTTGACAACTTTAGTCTTTTCTCTATCCGAATGTTGCTTATTGGTCAACTGAGGATTTTTGTTTCTTAATGGTAAGATGTAATCTAATTTTTTTAAAATAGGATTTTGTTTCACTTGTGATTTTAACAAACATTTACAGAAAAGTTAGATTTTTATACATTCTTTGTTGTACATTTTATCCTCTCATCTTCCCTTCCCCCCCCCGCCCCCAGATAACTTTTAAAATATATTCATTCATTGTTGCACAGTTACCTCCCTCACCCCGGCCCTCCAACACCAGTCTTCTTTACAATAATATATCTCTTATTCTGGGCTGTTGATATATGTATCAACATATAATGAGATGAAATCTAATTTGAAGACCATAGTCTTTGATCTTCTACAGCAAGTGTTCCAAGTTCTGACTTTTAGCAAGCAAGGCTTTTTCATCTGTATAGCACAAGCAAACTGCTGATGAGTCTTCCTCCAATCCTGATGCCACATTCTTCTTCATAAAGTCCAATTTATGGAATGATTTTTCTCAGCATACAGATTGAATAGGTATGGAGAAGTGATACAACCCTGATGCACACATTTCCTGATTTTGAATCTTGCAGTGTTTCCTTGTTTTGTTCAGACAGCAGCTTCTTAGTGTCTGTGTAGATTTTGCATAAGCACAATTAAATGTTCCAGAATTCCTATTCTTCTCAATGTTAGTCATAATTTGTAATGATCCATATAATCAAATGCCTTTACATAGTCATTAAAGCACAAATAAACATCTTCCTTTGCTTTCAACCAAGATTCATCTAACATTAGCAATGGTATGCTTTTTGCCCAAGTCCTTCTGAATCCAGCTCATATTTCTGACAGTTCCCTGTCAATAGGTTTAATGTTTTGATTTTGAATAATCTTCAGCAAAATTTTACTTGCATGTACTAATAATGATATTATTTTATCATTTTCACATTCTGTTGTATCTCCTTTGTTGGGGATGGGAACAAATATGGATAAGTTGGCCAGGTCTTCTAAATTTTTTGACAGGATTCACTGCAGTTGGAAAGGTAAAGAATGAACTGAAGCACTAGATAAAGAAAGTAAAATAACGCAAAGCATAAACAGTGTAGTGTAGCCATGTTGAACAGCTATCCATACTTTCAAAAGAACCTAGGAAAGCAGCAACAACAGTATTCACACTCTTGAAAAGGTCCAATCTCCCTTTATCCCCAGTGCCCACTATTTGCCATATGGTGGAAATGTTCTTCCCACCCTCCTTACCCTCCATTCCCTACACCACCAAGACCCAGCTTTATCACAGGCAAAACGTTCTTAGAGCGTTCCTCCCAGAGCCTGGTATCTGTGCTACTCCTGGTCTGCAATCAGCGTCAAGATTAGATGTGGCACCTCCTGTTACTAAAAGACATCCATACTCTGGCCTGGCAGACACCATTTTTAGTCAGGCAGACTAGGATGTCCCACCTCTTGACACACCATTGGCACACATTTCTCATAGCATGTATGCTTGTATGCTTGTTTTATAATATTTGTATGCTTACTTGTTTTATGGTTTGCTTCTGTGGGTACAGTACTAATCTGTAAGTTTGCTGTACTGAAGGGGGTGACTTGTGTGCTGTGCTAATTATACATATATATATATATATTTATCTTAAGGGTGCAACACTTGTCTGTCAGTTTGCTATATTAGGGTGACTTTTAGCTTGCTTTGATTCTATAAGCTGTACCGCTGGTATTTCAAACACGAGCATAGTTATCCATGATGTACAAGTTTCAGTGGGTCTTCCAGACTAAGACAGACTTGGAGCAGGATTGGCTATTCAATTATAAAATAATAAACCTTTAAAAACCCTATGAATAATAGAGGAGCATTTTTAAATACAGTATTGTAAGTAGAGACTCTCAGATTTGAAGACACTAAAAAATTAAGATAAACAACTAGAAATATTTATTAATAATTGGGTCATGGAATGTACAAAGTATGAATCTGGGAAAATAGGAAGTTGTGAAAAAAGAAATAGAACAAATAAAGATCAACATCCTAGACATTAGTGACCTGAGATAAACTGGTATAGGTCATTTTGAATCAGACAATCAAATGACTTATTACTTCAGGAATGACAGTCAAAAATAATTCTTCACAATCTATTCTGGAGTAAAATGCTGTGATAGGAAGACCTGTTAATATGATTATTATTGGTAAGAATTTGCACTGCAATCCTGAAGGCACGAGGTTCAAATCTGCCAGCTGCTCCACTGGAGAAAGATGGACAATCTCCTTGCATGCAATTGCTGTCTCTGGAAACCCACTGGAGGGTCAGCTATGGGTCAGTTCCGACTCGATGGTACACCACAACTACCACCGCCGTGCACCAACCACTAAAGCCAAACAGGAAGAATCGAAGAATTTTACCAGGTTTTGCTGTTCAACCAGTGTGGTGAGGAGTTGTGCTACCAACTTAAAGGCAGGAAGGTGTCTAATTCACCAGCTGCTGTTCAACAGGAAAAAGATGAGCAATTTATACCAGTGTGATTTATAGCCTCTGAAAATCTGAAGCAGGTCAGTGACTCAATGGCAATTAGCAACAGCTTTTGCAGTCTGTAATCGATCAAACATGCAATCAAGATGCATTAATAATAATTGGTGATTGGAATGTTAAGGTTGGAAGCAAAGAAGAAAAACTAGTAGTTCACAAATAAAGATTTGGCTGAAAATTAAATGACTAAATTTTGTACAATTATGTATTCATTGTAAATGACTTTTAAAAAACATACATGATAACTCTGCACATGGATGTTACTTGATGGACTACACAGAAATCAGATTGACTTCATCTGTGGAAAGAGTTAATGATGAAACTCAGTGTCAGCAGTCAAAACAAGGCCAGGGACTTATTGGGGAACAGATCATCAACTACTCATGTGCACGTTCAAACTGAAGTTGAAGAAGATTAAAACAAGCCCACAAGAACAAAAATACTGAAAAAACACTGAACCTATCTCACCTGAATTTCAATACCATCTCAATAATAGATTTGATTCTTTGAAAAATAATGACTAAAGATGAGATGAGTTATGAAGTGATATTAAAGATATCTTTCGTGAAGAAAGCAGAAGACCATTTACAACCATTACAGAAAAAAAAAAACAACAGGAAAGAAAGAAAAGACCAAAATGGGTATCAGAAGACATTCTGAAACTTGCAGTAGAAGGTAGAGAGGCTAAAATAAAGGGAATAAATGCTAAAATAAAAGAGATGAGCAGACAGTTTCACAGGGCAGGTAAAGAAGACAAAATATTATAATGAAGTGTACAAAGTGCTAAAGTTAGAAAATTAAAAATGTAAGAACACACTTATAATTTCTCGAGCTGAAAGAACTTAAAAACAAATCCAAGTCTCTAGCTTCAATCCTAAAGGATTCTATGGGAAAAATTTTGAATGATGCACAAAACATCAAAAGAAGTTATAAGGAATACACTGAGTTACTATACAAAAAAAATTGGTCAATACAAAACATTTCAGGAAATAGATAATATATGATCAAGTACGAATAGTAGTGAAGGAAGAAGTTCAAGCTACACTAAAAGAAGTGTCAAAAAAATAAGACTAAAGAAGTTCAAGCTACACTAAAAGAAGTGTTAGAAAAATAAAGCTAAAGAAGCTCTGGCCGTCTAGTGGCAAAAAGCTGAGCTGCAATCCCAAATGTGTGGTATTTGAATCCACCAGATGCTCCACTGGAGGAGGGGCAATTTCCTCCTGTGCCAGTTGAATCTGATTCAATGGCACACGGTGAGTGGGGGAGCCAGACGCCACAGGAATTGATAGAACACCAATTGACTTGTTTCAATAAACAGATGCAGCCTAGTTGCTAGCTCTCAGTAAATGTTGCTCATTTTCATGAGCCAAGTTCTGAATCCTAAGGGTGCAGAGATCTACTTCAAGAAGACTAGAGAAGAGATGCGCAATACACAGGATGCTGATGCAGGTAACAGACAGCACAGAAACGCCATACATGCTCAGTAGAATGACAAGCAGAGACAAGGCCTTCCCTAATTTAAAAAATTTTCAGTTCTTTCTTCATCTGAAAAATGAGGCTAACCCCTCTATTACAGAGTTGCTAACCTTTGCCATTGGAAGGTTGATAGTAGCTCTCCAACAGCTTCCCAAGTCTGTTTCACTTTACAGTGCACTGCCCATCTTCCTGCTCCAGAGCAGCTGGTGCACTCACACAATTGACCTTTTGCATAGTAGCCCAACACATTATACACCACTACATCTGTGATGATTCAGTAAAACGAGACTATAAAAGCACTCAGGAACAGGTCTTTATGCCCATTTCATTCCCAAACCAGACTCTAGCCATCACTACTCAGAGCACAGAGTGTTCCCACTTGGTCTCAGCTCTTCAGGCTATTTTGAGGTAGGCAGATCATTTGTTTATTGCAATCTCATAGGAGCATGGCAGGTGCTTGCTGGAGGTATAGGCTGCCTTTTCAAAAGGAGAAAAATAGCATTTTCAAAATGGGAAAGAAAAGACAAAACTCCGCTGAGACCAGCAGTAACTTAAGCTGTTAACTTCACGCTCTTAATTTGGAAAGTGTCTTGTCATATATATTACAAATGAACTTGGGAAGGAACTCAAGTGGCAAAGAAGCATACACCTTCTGCTTAATCTTTCCAACAACAACAAGATTTGCACTTCATCCTAAGAGCTAAAAAAAGAATTGTTTGCCTTCAAAGAAGAGTAGCACTTACTGCCCTCAGGTGCACACTTTCTGTGGAGCTGCTTGTGGGGTCCATAGTAGGACAAGCCCCTACTTGTGATTTTCCCCCTCTGCTTATTTGTAAAGTCTCTCTGGCAGTGAGAAACCAGTTTGTTCTCACATCTGGTTTATACCCAGCCCTCTCCACCAAAGAGATCTGCATCCACGCATTCAATCAACCACTGGTCAAAAATATTGGGACTGGACAGTAATGATTAAGTTGTCAGAGAAATTCCTCAAAGGCCAAGTGGGAGCATAAAATCTACTTACATAGCAGTTGCATTGTCCTACACATTATAAGAAACCTAGAGAGATTATTTAAAGTATAAGGAAGAATGTACATAATTTACATGCAAATACTGTACCATTTTATGTAATAGAATTGAGAATATACAGACTTGGTTATTCACAGGGATACTGGAACCACTTCCTCTTGGATACCAAGATGTTGTTGTTGTTGTTGTTATGTGCCGTCGAGTCGCCTGCGACTCATAGCGACCCTATGTACAACAGCCCTAAACTCCGCTCTGTCCTGTGCCAATCGCACTGTCTCTGACACTCCCATCCCAATTATCCCAGTCACTGAATCAATCCACCTCATAGAGGGCCTTCCTCTCCTGTGCCGTCCCTCCACCCTCCCAAGTATGATGTCCCTCTCTAAGGACCGGTCTCTCCTCACAACATGTCCAAAGTAAGTTAGACGGAGCCTCAGAATCCTTGCCTCCAAGGAGCCACCCGGTTTAACCCTCTCCAGGACAAATCTGTTTGTTTTCCTAGCAGTCCATGGTATTCTCAATACTCTTCTCCAGCACCACAGCTCAAAGGCATCAATTATCCTTGTATCCTCCTTGGTCATTGTCCAACTCTCTGATGCATAACAGGTGATTGCGAAGACCATGGCCTGTATCAGACGCAGCTTAGTCTCCAGAGAGACACCACTGCTCTTCAGCACTTTAGAGATGTCCCTAACAGCAGACTTTCCCATGGCAATGCGCCTTTTAATTTCCTGGCTGCTGGTGCCAAGACTGTTGACTATGGAGCCAAGCAAACTAAAGCTGTGTACAATCTCAATCTCTTCACCATCCATCCTGATGCTGCCAATTGGTCCAGTGGTCAGAATCTTTGTCTTCTTGACATTGAGCCTCAATCCATATTGTAGGCTGCAGTCCTTGACCCTCTGCAGCAGGCACTTCAGGTCCTCCTCAGTTTCAGCAAGCAGGGTTTTATCATCCGCATAAAGCAGATTATTGATAAATCGTCCACCAATCTTGACCCCACATTTCTCCTCATAGAGCCCAGCCTCCCGGATAATCTGTTCTGCATATAGGTTGAAAAGGTATGGAGATAGGATGCATCCCTGGTGTACGCCCTTCCCAATTTTGAACCATGCAGTGTTCCCTTGCTCTGTTCTGACGACTGCCTCCTGGTCCAAGTATAAGTTTCGCATTAGAATGATCAAGTGGAATGGGATACCAAGATAGTTCATTTAATTTGTTCAAATCTAGTGTACTTAGAAGAGAGCTCTCATGGTGTAAGCAGTCCACAGGGAGTTATGCTATTGACCCAAAGGCCACACTTCTCTGGCAGTTCAAATCCACCAATGACTCTGCTGGAATGACAGACAATGTCCTCCTTGTGCAAGTTATAGTCTTGGAAACTGAATGGCGGCTCAGTCCTATGGATTCCAATTTGATGGCAATGAGAGAAAGGGAGACATGTCCTACAGCTTGCCTGTGCTTGAAACTGTCCTTGACTACCCTCTTCCCTTACAGCAAAATCCAAAGTCCTTGTGTTCCAGATTGAGTTGTGTCTCCTTAAAAGATATGTTGAGTTCTTACACCTATACCAGTAAATGTGACCTTGTTTGGAGAAATAAGAAACCCTGTGTGGGGAGCAATTAAGTGCTTGACTGCCAACTGAAATGCTGTCAATTCCAATCCATTAGCCACCCTAAGTGAGAAAGATGTGGCAGTCTGCTTTCTTTCAGATTTATACCCTTGACAACCTATAAAGCAGTTCTGTCCTGCCCTATAGGGTCTCTATAGCTGACAGCAGTGGATTTTGATTGGCTGGTGGAGGACATAAAGTTTTTATTTGAAGATATTATCAGTTAATGAAGTAATGCATAATATAGGATAAATCCCAATCCTAACTC
Source organism: Elephantulus edwardii (assembly GCF_000299155.1). NCBI lineage: Eukaryota > Metazoa > Chordata > Mammalia > Macroscelidea > Macroscelididae > Elephantulus > Elephantulus edwardii. The sequence continues at coordinate 1,025,344 of NW_006400153.1, forward strand.
TTTCCTCCTTATTTGTTATTGTTGTTTTGTACCATCAAGTCAACTTCATCTCAGAGGGACCCTATGTACAACAGTTCTGAATTCTGCTCTATCTTGAGCCGATTTCATTGTCTGTGACACACCTACCCTTTTAACTCCAGTCATCAAGTTAATCCATTTCCGCTAGGGTCTCCCTCTCGTGCTGTCCTGCCACCCTCCCAAGCATGAGTCCCAACCCATACGCAAAGTATGTCAGACGGAGCTTCAAAACCCTTGCCTCTAAGGAGCAGTCTGGTTTCACCCTCTCCAGAACAAACCTGTTCTCTTAGCAACCCATGGTATGGTCAGTACTCTTCTCCAGCATCATAACTCAAAGGCATCATTCTTCTTCTATCATCCTTCGCCATTGCCCAACTCTCTGATCCATAGCAAGTAATTGTGAAGAGTATGGCCTGGATCTGATGCACCTTATCTCTAGACTATCATCATTGCTCTTTAGTACTCTAGACAAGTTCCTGTCGGCAGATTTTTCCTAATGCAATTTGTCTTTTGATGTCATGGCTGCTGATATCAAGAGTTTTGACTGTGGAGTCAAGCAAACTAAAACTGTTAACAGTCTCAATCTCTTCACTGTATATCATGATGTTGCCAGTAGGCCCAATGGTGAGAATCTTTGTTTTCTTGATATTGAGTTTCAATCCATATTGAAGACTGCAGTCCCTGACCTTCTGCATCAAATCCCTCCTCAGTTTTGGCAAGCAAGATGTGTTATAAAAGAGAGCAGACAGGAAACAGAGTTACACACAAGAGAAAGACATAGGAAGGACATGATCAAGACAGATTTATATAAGCAGCAAAGAAATGCCAGAATTATTAGAATAATTTCTCTCCCGAATCCCTTAGGAGATGTTGACCTATCTGATATCCTAAAACCAGATTTCTAGCCCCTGTGTCATATTCATATTTATGTCAGACAATAAATTTCTGTCCTTTAAAGCCTTAAGTTTGTGTTTTGTATGTTGTATTTTCTTTCAGCAGCATTAGATTGAGACAACTTGCAGTATCAGGGCTGGCATGATATGAATCTTCATCACTTACTAGTATACTCTCCCTTTGACTTCTGTCCTAAACACCTTGGCCTTTACACTTGCTGCTCTCACTGTTGGAATACTTTGCCTCCAAATATCCATAAATAACTCCTTGGCTTCAAAGTCTTAGTAAATGTCAATTTCCCAACATGTTAATCTTGTATATGAACTTGGAATTGTTACCCCTTTAATGACTATCTAATCTCATTACCAAGAAAGAAGATACAACATAATATGGAAACTACCAAACAATATTGTGTATCGAATAATATTACATGCAAGCAAAAAACTGCTGATGATCATTCAAAAATGGCTAGCACAGTACATAGAAAGGGAATTGCCAGAAGTTCAAGCAAGATTTAGAGGAGACCGTGGCTTCAGGGATATCATTGCTGATGTCAGATGGATCCTGGATGAAAGTACCAGAAGAATGTCGATTTAAAATCTATATCTAGACCAAGAGACAGTTGTGTGAACAAGCAAGGAAACACTACATAGTTTAAAGGTAAGAAGCGTTGTATTCTCTCTTCATACATATTCAGTCTGTGCACTGAGCAAATTATCTGAGAAGCTGGACTCTATGAAGAGGAGTGTGGCATCAGGATAAGAAAGAGACTCATCAATAACCTGCATTTTGCAGATAACACAACCTTGCTTGCTGAAACTGAGGAGGAATTGAAGTTCTTGTTTTCAGAAGATCAACGAATACAGACTTCAATATGGATTGCATCTCAATGTCAAGAAAAAAACCCCATTATTACCACTGGACTGATAGGCAATATCATGATAGATGGAGAAAAGATTGTAACTGTCTACAACTTGGATCCACAATTAACACCCTTGGTACTAGCAGTCAGGAAATAAGGAGAAGTACTGAGAATGCCTGCAGTCAGGGATCTCTTCAAATTATTGAGGGTGACTTAAAAATAATGGGTGACTGGAATGCAGAAGTTGGGAATAAAGGAGAATAATGAGTAGTTGGTAAACTTGGACTTGGAGACAGAAATGAAGCTGGAGATAGAATGATAGAATTTTGTACAATCAATGATTTATTCATTGCAAATGCTTTTTTATAATAAATATAAATGCAGGCTATACACATGGATTTCACCTGATGGTATGAATAGGAATCAGATAGATTACATCTGTGGAAAGAATTGCTGGAGAAGCTCAATTTTAGTTATAAAAACTAGGCCAGGTGCTGATTGTGGAATAGATCACCAACTACTCATATGCAAGTTCAAGCTGAAGCTAAGGAAAGTTAAATAAAATTCATGGAACCCAAAATTTGACTTTGAGTCTAACTCACCTAAATTTCAACACCATCTCAGGGACAGATTTGCAGTCTTGAACACCAGATGAGCTGTGGAGTAAGAATGCAAAAGGTCAAAAGACGGAGGAGGAACAAAGGCCAAGGTCAGAAGAGACTCTGAATATTGCACTAGAGCCCCGAGAAGCCAAAGCAAAGGGAAGAAATAAAGAAATTACATAACTGAACAGAAAACGTCAAAGGACATTGAGGGAAGACATAGCAAAGTATTATAATGAAATGTGCAGAGAGTTGGAGTCAGAAAATCAAAGGGGTCGAACTTACTCAGCATTTCTTAAGCTGAAGGAACTGAAGAACAAATTCAAGCCTCAAGTTGCAATACTGAAGGACGCTTTGGGCAAAATATTAAATGATCCAGGAAGCATTGAAAGAAGACGGAAAGAGTATACAGAGTATACAGAGTGTACCAAAAGAAATTGGTTGACAGAATAATTTCATGAAACAACATATGAGCCAGAGCCTGTGGTAATGAAGGAAAAAGTTGAAGCTGCTCTGAAAGAACTGGCAAAAAACAAGGCCCCAGTAATTAACAGCATATCAGTTAACATATTTGAGCAAACAGACGCTGCTCTGGATATGCTCACAGTTGTGCCAAGAAATCTGGAGGACAACCACCTGGCCAACTGAGTGGAAGAGATTTATATTTGTTCCCATTCCAAAGAAAGGTAAACCAACAGAGTGTAGAAATTATCAAAAAATATCATTAATCCCACATGCAAGCAAGATTCTGCTGAAGATTGTCCAAAAATGTGGAATAGCACATCAACAGAGAACTGCCAAAAGTGCAATCTGGGTTTAGAAGAGGCCATAGTACAAGGGTTGTCATAGCTAATGTTATATGGATCTTGGCTGAAAGCAGAGAGTACTAGAGGAATATCTGTGTTTCATTGACTATACAAAGGCATTTGACTGTGTGGATCACAACAAATTGTGACTAACTCTGAGAAGAATGGGAATCCCGGAACACCTTACCATGCTAATGTGAAACCTATACTTGAACCAGGAGGCAGTCATCAGAACAGAGCAAGAAAACACAGCATAGTTCAAAATTGAAAGAATATATGCCAGGGATGTGTCCTATATCCATACCCTTTCAATCTATATGCAAAACAGATTATCTGGGTGGCTGGGCTCTATGAGGAGAAATGGTATCAGGACTGGAGAAAGACTCATCAGCAATCTGCATTATGAAAATGATACAACCCTGCTTGCTCAAACTGAGGAGGATTTGAAGTACTTGCTGCAAAAGATCAAAGACTGCAGCCTTCAATATGGATTGAAGCTCAACATCAAGAAAACAAAGATTCTCACCACTGGGCCGATTGACAGCATTGTGATGGATGATGAAGAGATTGAGTTTCTTAACAGCTTCAGTTTACTTGGCTCAGCAATCAACACTCTTGGCACCAGCAGCCAGGAAATTAAAAGATGAATTGCATTGGTAAAGTCTTCTGTCAAAGCTCCCCAAAGTACTGAAGAGCAATGATGTCAGTCTGGAGATACACCTGATTCAGGCCATAGTATTTCCAATTGCTTGCTAGGCATGAGAAAACTGGATAATGACTACGGAAGGTAGAAGGAGAATTGATGCCTTTGAGCTGTGGTGCTGGAGAAGAGTACTGAACATCCCATGGACTGCCAAAAGAACAAAGAAATATGTCCTGACAAAGGTGCTCTTTGGAGACAAAAATGATGAGGCTTTGCCTCACTATTTCAGCCATGTTGCTAGGAAGTGATATTCTTTGGAGAGAGACATGATGTTTGGAAAGGTCGGTGAATGAGAGGAAGACCCTCAACAAGGTGGATTGATACAGTGACTGTAGCAACGGAATCAAATGTATCAGGAAGTGTGAGGATAGGATAGGAGAGGGTTTAGATCTGTTGTTCATAGGCTCACTATGGATCATACTCAACTTGACAATACCTAACTATAACCACCACCACAATTTCTGCTTCATTTCATTGGGGTATATGCCATTTTGTAAGCTTTGTTTGATTTTAACAGAGAATCCAACATTATTAGTAGATCAGGTTGCATTTCTCTCCTCTCATTGAGTAAAATAGCTGTCCATGACACTTTTTCATCTGTGACCACGTTTGTTGTTGTTGCTGATTGCCTTTGAGTTGAGCACGGCTCATAGAGACCCCATAAACAAAAGGCCTGAAGCCTCTCTACAACTATTGACATTTATCAAAGTTTACAGAGTTTCCCGAGGCTGTGACCACGTTTACAAGGAAATATATTTTGCATTGCAAACTAATACAGATATTTGCAAGTGACTGAAAATAATTTCTACAAACAGTATTCATCCCACTAGTATTTTCTATATCAAAATCTTCTACCCCATTATGAGTTCTGGTGGTGTAGTTGGTAGGGAGTTGCACTGCCTCAGCAGATATTTTAATTCACCAGCAGCCTTCAGGAAGAATACAGGCAATTTCCTCCTGTGTGATTCTGAGCTTTTCAAAATATTGCTGGAGAACAGCTATGATTTGGTTCCAACTTAACAGCAATGTTTTCTTGATTTTTTTTCTGTTTAATATTGTATTAGATCCATGAATTTAACATGATGACACACTGGTGGCTCTTGATTTATAATTCTTTGATGTCCCCCTTCCAAGGGCCTCTGGGTGACACAAACGTTTTGCACTTTGCCATAACCAAAAGATTGGTGGTTCATTTTACTGAGTGTTGATGCTGGGGAAGAGTTTATTCCACAAAATTTAGAATCAAAACCTTATGTAGCAGTTCTGCTCCACAACATGGGGATTGCCATGAGTCAGGATGGCAACAGGGAGAGGTCTTGCTCGGTTCCCTTGCTCAATTCCCTCTTCACTGTTACCTTACTGAAAGTTCCTGAACTCTCGTTAGGAAAACACAGTTCCCTTACTCCCATCCAAGTTTAACCTTTCTAACCCTTTACCACTTCTTCTGGTGTGCATTTTTAAGATCAACTCTAGGAAGGGCAAGTCAGTGCGCAAGTATAATCCTCCAAACCAGTGAGTAGATATTGCCTCAACAACTGTAGTTGAAAATAAAATATTAAATGATTCATGACATCACTTAAATTAGTGTCCACTGCATTTGGGGATTGTTTTGATGATATGTAAAGGAAACTGGGAAGAAATATGATTTCTTGATCACAAAACATTAGCCTCAAAAGACAGGATAATAGCGGGCATAGTCCAATGGTGATTAAGTTTATAAAACACAATGTATGGAAATGATTGTATCAATCATAATTTCAATGAACGAAAGTGTGAAACACACAAAAAACCCCTCACTGCTTACATGCATTGAAAATGACATATATAAATAACTACATGTTGTTGTTGTTGTTATGTGCCGTCGAGTCGCCTGCGACTCATAGCGACCCT
>NW_006400153.1:1033468-1040967 GCF_000299155.1 Elephantulus edwardii
TGTATGTTCGATCAATCTCCGATTGTAAAAGTTGGTAAAAATCTTCTATCTCCTCTTCCTTGGCTCTGGTTGTTGTTGCATATATTTGAATGATAGTGGTATTCACTGGACTTCCTTGTATGCGCATAGATATTATCCTGTCACTGACAGTATTGTACTTCAAGATAGATCTAGCAATGACTTTTTTAACTATGAAAGCAACTCCATTTTTCCTCACCTTTTCATCTTTCATAGTTAAAAAAGTCATTGATTATTGTTCTCATATATCAGATACGGAGTGTAGTTAGGATTTCCCAATTTCTGCGAGCCCTCAAGGTGACAATGGTAAAGGAAGAAGGTAGGGGATCTTCACTTCAGGTCATTTTGAAACGAGTTTTTTGTTTTCCCCTACATTTTAAAAAAATTTCTATTTTTCTTTATTATTGCTATTAATTTAGATGGTAATTTACAGAGACTTTGGATTTAAATTGAGATTTTAATGAAAGTTTATAGAGAACTTGGATTTCCTTTCATTCACTTTTGCACATTTTCCTCCCTGTCTCACCTCCCCCCCAGTTTTTGCTTCTTTGTGTTTTGTTTTGTGGTTACTTGTTTTATTTTGGATGGGCACATGACCTGTGAGGCTGTTTTTGCAATTGTCAGATCCACCACTAGATGGAGGATTGTCCGCATGACGGCATTTTAACAACCAGATTTTTGCAGAATACTGTTTGGAGAGGGAAGTGCAGGGGGCTCTGGACAGAGAAGTCAGGAAACATAAAACAACCTCACAAACCTAGGGTGTGCTTGCCTGGCTTAGACCTAACACACTGTGTAGTTACTGCTCATCTTTTCTAAGTTCTTGGGAGGAAATTCCCATGGTATTTCCAGCCGAATTTCTTATCTTTTAGCTTCTTCCGGGCACTATGAGTTTTCTTAAATATGAAATACAGAAAGAGATTCTTGTGGAAAGACCACACCCTCTGTTGTTTTGGCCGCAACCTAAAATAAAGTGGAATGAGACTGAAGTCTCTTAATTCAAAGCACATAACTGGCTGTATAGTAAGTAGCCGGCAGGGCAATCTTTAAACACTTCTTATAGATTCAGATTTGTGGTGAAAGTAAACAGGACAATCAGGAGCAAAACTGTTAAATTAAAAGGATTCTTTTTCCAACAACACACAAGAATGTGATATTTCCAGAAAACAAGTACCTCCAGGCTTAATTTTTCTTCCTTTGATCTCAAAATAAACACCAACCTTCACACTTCTTGGCCATGCACTGTTGATTCATTAAAGAGCCATATGCTGATTTCCTGTAAGTGCTTAATTTAAAATGATTATGGGCAAAGTAAAAAAGTAAAAGCAATTTAAGCAAAACTTTGCAATACAATTAGCCTCAAAGCTAAATGTAATTACCGTATCAGTGGTTGTACTATTTGGACTTTTTCCCATCAGAATTTATAAATAATGTGTTTAGTGAGTGTAATATTTACATGCTTCCTACAATAAAGAGCCTCAACAGCATAAGAAAGAGTAGTGGCTATTTCCCCAAACAGGGGCTTAGATATGAGGAACTTGGGATTTCCATCACAGTAAATCACCAACCTGGAGCCTGTGAATTATAAGACTCTAGGGGCTGACTCCCACAAGATCCGGGGAAAGGTTGTGTCCTTATTATGTGTCAACTCGTAGCTCACCCTCCAGCAGGCTTTCAGAGGCTCTGAATCACATGGGAGGAGACTGCCCATGCTTCTCCTGCAGAACTGCTGGTGGATTTAAACCACGTACCTTCGGGTTGACAGCACAACTCCTTACCTCTAGACCACCCACCAGTAGCTTCCAATGTCAAATATGTTTCAAAAATTTTAGGTAAAGCACATTTCTTTTTTTGCAGGCCTATTCAGAATCTTTAATTTGTCAATGTGCTTTGTACTCATGCCACAAGAAATGATACTTTGAAAAGTTTTCTAAATATATTTTACATAAAAGTCTTGTTTGGTTTTGGACACTTCTCTAAATTCTGAGGGATATCAGTTTATAAACTACTTCAGAGTAGAGACTGTGTTTGTCTGTTTTGTGCACCCATCTCTTGCTCAGTGTATGACCAACAGAACCAAACAGCTCCCAGCGGCTCAGTCAATGTTTAACGTCTGTCTGTTGGGTGAAATGAACGATGATGAATGAAATGGCAGGAAAGAGAGGGCCAAACATGAACACGCGTTCTACACAAATTGAGCTTGAGAGTATGGAAATGATTCCAAGATTTCTCCTACAGGGTCAGAAAATGCAAAAGCAATTTCGCAGGTTCCTGTACAGATTCAACTCTCACCATACAGAGATGCCCAGAGCCATTGCTCCAAAAACAATTGGCTGACAGAGAAGAATTTAATGAAGCAGCATATGATCAAGAAGCAATGGGTAATGAAGGAGGAAATTCACATTGCTCTAAAGGAATTGGCAAAAATAAGGCCCCAGGAATTGATAAAATACCAGCTGACATTTCAGCAAACAGATGCAGCCCTGGACTTGCACAAGATTGTGCTATGAACTCTGGAGAACAGCTATGTGGCCAACTGACTGGAAGAGATCCATATTTATTCCCATTCCCCAAAAAGATTATCCAAAAGAATGTGAAAATTATCTAATAATATCACTAATATCCCATGCAAGCAAAATCTTGCTGAAGATTACCCAAAAAATGACTAGAACAGTACAGAACACTGTTAGAAATACAAGCTGGGTTTAGAGGAGGCTGTGGCTCTAGGGATATCATTGCTAATATCAGATCAATCTTGGCTGAAAGGAGAGAGTATTAGAAGAATGCCTATATGTGTTTTATTGACTATGTAAATGTATTTGACTGTGTGGATCACAACAAATTGTGGCTAACATTGCAAAGAATGGGACCACAGAAAAGTTGATTGTGCTCATGCAAAACCTATCTTTAGACCAGGAAACAGTCGACAGAACAGAGCAAGGAAACACTACATGGTTCAAAATCAAGGAAGGAGTGAATCAAGGGTATGTCCTTTCTCCACACCTTTTCAATCTACATGAACAACAGATCATTCAGGAGGCTGGATTTTATGAGAAGGGATATGGCATTGTTATAAGAAGAAGACTCATCAACAACCTGTGTTACACTATACACAAAAATCAAATCAAAGTGGCTAAGAGACTTGAGAGTAAAGCCCCAAACCATAAAATGAATAAGAGACAAACTGGGTTCAAGCTTAGAAGTTTTAGTCTATGATATAAAGAGACTTCCAAAAACAGCCAGAAATGTACAACCTGAAGAGGATTAAACTGATGAATGGGACCTTCTAAAGATTAAATTCCTTTGTTCATAAAAACGTTTTTCTAACAGAGTGAAAAGAAAACCTACTGACTGGGAACAAACAGTAGGCAATACCATCTCAGGTAAGAGTCTCATAATGAAAGTTTGTAGAATACTCCTGAACCACCAAAAGAAAAAGTCTGATAATCCAATTACAAAATGGGCAAAAGATAAGGAAAGAATTTTCACAGAGGAAGATATTCAAATGGCCAACAGACATATGAAAAAATGCTCAAAATCACTGGCAATAAGAGAGATGAAAATAAAAAACCATGATGAGATACCATCTCACTCCAGTAGTAGCAGTGGCAAAGTTTAACAGGAAAGCAAGTAATAAATGTTGGAGAGGATGTGGTGAGATAGGAACTCTTTTATATTGTTAGTGGGGTTGTGCAATGGTACAACCACTCTAGAAGGCAGTTTGAAGCTCCCTCAAAAAGCTGAACTTAGAAATTTCATATGATCCAGCTACTCCATTGCTCATAATGTATCTCAAGAAAATGAGAACTGAGGCTGAAGTGGAAACTTGTACACCAATGTTCATAGCAGCATTATTCACTGACACAAGAACATGAAAACAGCCCAGATGTCCAACTACAAACGAATGGATTGAGAAGTTGTGATACATTCATACAACAGGATACACAGCACACAGGAGTAATCATTTTGTACATTACTACCTAACTTGGGAGGAATGGAGAGCATTATGCTAAGTGAACTAATTCAGGCTCCTAAGGACAAATATTGTATAAGACCATTGTAGAATTAGTATAAGGATCCAAGGGGGTGAGGGAGGGTGAAAGCAGAGGGATGATGATGTACAGGGGGAGGGGGACTAATCATGGGGTTGTTTTGATGGGGGGTGAGGGAATTAGAAGACTCTGTTCTGGAAAACAATGTATTTGAATTTTGTAAATAAAATAGTCTAATAATAAAAACTGCATGGTTCAAGATTGGGAAGGATGTACACCAGGGATGTGTCCTGTCTCCATACATTTTCAACCTGTATGCAGAACAAATCATCCGGGAGGCTGGGCTCTATGAGGAGAAATGCGGCATCAGGATTGGTGGAAGATCTATCAACAATTTGTGTTATGCAGATGACACCACCCTGCTTGCTGAAACTGAGGAAGACCTGAAGTGCTTGCTGCAGAGGGTCAAGGACTGCAGTCTTCAATATGGATTGAGGCTCAATGTCAAGAAGACAAAGATTCTGACCACTGGACCAATTGCAGCATCAGGATGGATAGTGAAGATATTGAGATTGTTCACAGCTTTAGCTTGCCTGCCTCCACAATCAACACTCTTGGCACCAGCAGCCAGGAAATTAGAAGACGTATTGCGATGTGAAAGTCTGCTGTTAGGGACCTCTCTAAAGTACTCAAGAGCAAAGGTGTATCTCTGGAGACTAAGGTGCATCTGGTACAGGCCATGGTCTTTGCAATCATTTGTTATGTGTCAGAGAGCTGGATAATGACCAGGGAGGACAGAAGGAGAATTGATGCTTTTGAGCTTTGGTGTAGGAGAAGAGTTCTGAGGGTGCCATGGACTGCTAAGAAAACAAACAGATTCATCCTGGAGAGAGTTAAACCAGGCTGCATCTTGGATGCAAGACATACTTTGGTCATGTTGTAAGGAGAGACCGGTCCTTGGAGAAAGACATCATGCTTGGGAGGGCAGGCGCAGGAGGGGAAGGCCCTCTGGGAGATGGATTAATTCAGTGACTGGGGCAATCGAGATGAGTATGTCGGAGACAGTGAGATTGGCACAGGACAGAGCAGAGTTTAGAGCTGTTGTATATAGGGTCGCTATGAGTTGCAAGCGATTCAACGGCACATAACAACAACAACAATAAAAACAAAACAACAAATCCAGACTGCTTCAGTGGTTAAGGGCTCCCCTTAAAAAGCAAGACTCTTGTTGAGGACTAACCCAATGGGGCTTCGCCTATAGGCTCACATCATTGGAACCAATCTTCTAGGTAATGTAACCCTGGTATGTCCACTTGCTGTACAGTGGTAACTTGTGTTCGCTGTGAAGCCAAACACTGTGGCACTGAGGAGTCAAATGCAAGAATGGTTAACACGATGGACATTGTTTGGTGGAGCTCCCTGATTAAAACAAGCTTGGAAGCAGGAGTGGCATCCACTTCCATAATAGCTTGTCTCCGGAAACCCTATGAATCTGGAGAAAGGAGGAAAGTTATACAGGAAGTGTCCAGGACTTTAGTTCATAGGTTCGCTATGAGTCACCCATGACTCGATGGCTCTTAACAACAACCACCTAACTTGGAGGGACTGGAAAGCATTGTACTGAGTGAACCAGCTCAGTCTCACAAGGACAAATATTGAGTAAAACCATTGCCGTAGAATGAGTCTGAGGATCCAAGGTGGAGGTGGGGGAGGATGGAAATAGAAGGGTGAGAATGGGGGGAGGGTGTTAATCATCACAGGGTTGCACAATTCGATGGGTGGGTGGGGTGAAGGAAATGGGAAGGATCTTTTGTGAAAAACAATATATTCAAACTTTGTAAATAGATCAGAATAATATAGAAAATTTAAAAATTAAAAAACCAACAATCTGCATTATGCAGATGACACAACTTGCTGAAACTAATGGGGGCCTAAAGCATTTACTACACAAGGTCTTCAATATAGATTACACCTCAACATCAAGAAAACAAAAACTCTAACCAATGGGCCAATCATGATGGATGGGGAAGAGATTGATGTTGTTAACAATTTCATATTGCTCAGACCCACCATCAATACTCTTGGCACCAGCAGTCAGAAAATCAACAAATTGCTTTGGGAAAATCTGCTGTCAGGGACCTCTCCAGAATGCTAAAGAACAAAGTTGTCAGGCTATGGACTAAGATGTGCCTGATCCAAGCCATGGTCTTCTCAATTATTTGCCATGAATCTGAGAGCTGGACAATGACTAAGGATGACAGGAGAAGAATTGATGCTTTTATGTTGTGGTATTGGAGAAGAGTATTGAACTATCATGGTCTGTCAAGAGAACAAACAGGTCTGTCCTGGAGGGGGTGAAACCAGGCTGCTCCCTGGAGCAAGGATTTTGAAGTTCTGTCTCATGTACTTTGGGCATATTGTTAGGAGGGACCAGTCCTTGGAGAAAGACATCATGCTCAGAAGGGTGAATAGTCAGCACAGGAGAGGATGAACCTGGATGAGATGGATTGCCACAGTGACTGTGGTGTGTCAAAGATAGTGAAATTGACTCAGGTTAGAGGAGGGTTCAGAGCTATTTCTCATGGGGTCACTATGAGCTGTAGTGGACTGGACAGCACATAACAGGGAAAACAAGGGTGAAACGTCTCCTTTGGGGCATTTCTACTCTGTGCTGTAGGCTCATTCTAGTTGGAATTTGCGGTATGACAGTGGGTTTGGTCTGTTCCGGAGAGGGTGAACCACCTTGCTTTCTGGAGGCAAGGACTTTGAGCTCTGTCTCACATATTCTGGGAATCTTGTCAGAAGAGACTAGATGTTTGAGAGGGACATCATGCTTGTGCGTTGCCCATATCCCCAGCTACCAGTGTGTCCCTTTCTGTTGGGATTTTCCCTTCCTGCAGGAGCCAGTGTCTTTATCTCTTCAGGGCCCCCAGGGAGTAGCTTTCCACCTCTGACTGACTAGAGCTGTTATTGTTGTATACCATCAAGTTGGAATCGATCCATAGCTGTCCCTCTAGCAAGTTTCAGAGGCTGTAAATTGCATGGGAGAAGATTGACTAGGAGTGGAGCAGCTGATGGATCTGAGCACCGTTGTTTTAGGGTAGCAGTACAGCCCTTCCCACTAAGCCACCAGAGCTCTCTTGTGTAAATACCCTGACTGAAAATCCTTTATCCTAGTTCTAGACTTCTCCATGCAAATTGGGCTCAGATGGCCACAGTCACACGTTGATAATATGAACACACATTGTCTTATTGCATTTTCCTTTATTAGGCTTTGCAGAAGCTACATTTTTTTACAAATTGACCATTTAATGCAACCCTGCATCTAGCAAGTCTATTGGTGCAATTTTCCAAATGCACATGTTCATGTTTTATCTCTGTCATAGAGTTCCCCTAATGTTTCAAATTTTTTCATTAGCTACTATGCAGACAGAAGAGGAAGAAAAGACCAAAATGAATGTCAGAAGAGACTCTGAAGATTGCACTGGA
>NW_006400153.1:1042930-1045360 GCF_000299155.1 Elephantulus edwardii
AACAACAACAACAACAACAACAACTTAGCATTTTAATAGACCACACTCTGGTGTTGCATCACTTTCTATGCACTGAATTTTCTTTTTAAAAGTCATATGCCTCATTCTATTGTGATACCTGCTTTATTGTGGCTGCCACGAAATGAACCCACACCTATAGTGTGACTTCCTGTCCAATGTCCCTTCCGCAACCTCTCACACAACATACCTGCTCCTGCACTTTAGCTCAGGTTGTGCTTCTGGGGAGACCTGACAAAAGCACTCTGACTGTAGGATTGGTGGTTTGAACCTACTCAGTGGCTCCACAGAAGAAATGATCCGGCTATCTGCTTCCATGAGGATTACAACCAAGGGAGGAAACCAACAAACCAAACTGAGGAGTAATTTCACTCTGTAACACCTGGAGTTGCCATGAAGTCAGGATCTACTCCTTTGCATATGCTGTTATATATTAGTCAGAATCTAATCCTATGCGATGGATTTGGTTTATGTGATTTTGGGGGGGGGGTCTGTAGATGTGCTCCTTCTTAAATCCCCTTGGATCTACAAGTCTTTGAAACCCCTAAAATTTCCTTTGGAAGATTTCTTCAGTCCCTCAAAGGGAACCTGACATGTGCTCACATCTGCGCTCACCTCACTGTCTGTCCCAGTGATTCAGCCAATTGCAACGAGAGGCTTTTTTACATGGCTGGTACTGTGCCAGGTGCTGGGGATATAAAGTGAGCAAGACAGGCTTGGTACCCGCCCTCCTGAGAGAGAATGACAGGACAGCCTAATCTAGCCTGAGAGGTGAGGGAGACTTCCCATAGAGGTGAACTTTTTATGCAGCTAAGTGAAGAATGGATAGGATCTGACGAGGTGTGGAGGTGAGATGAGAGGAGGAACCCAGGCAGAGGGAACAGCATATGCAAAGGCCTAGGTAGAAGAGCATGCCTATTTTCAAGTCTTCCTCACTGGTCTGCCAGTGGAGAGTTGTGGGTTAAGTTACTTTGATATTGAACAGCATTCAATGAAACTTTCAACTAAGACAAATGAGGAAGAAACGCCTGGAAATCTATTTCTGAAAATTAACCAATGAGACAGTCCATTCTTTGTGCTCAGGTGAGGAGTGTCCTGGTGGGGAGTGAAGCAGATCGGCTACAGCGGCCCCCATCAAATTTTTCTGGAGAGCCGACTGGCCATTCTAAGCCAAGGTGGTAAAAATCTTGCTTCTTCGGTGGGCGACGTGGAACAAGTGCCTGAAGGCATTTATTGCAGGGATGCCGAAGCGCGGGGGAAAAGGGAGCTGTGGCAGAAGATGGCGAAGAGTGTAAGGCCAAGCCAGAAGCCAAAAAGAGTAAAACTGGAGCAAAGAAAAACGAAAAAGAGGCAGCTGGAGAGGGACCAGTCCTTTATGAGGACCCTCCGGATCGGAAAACCTCACCTAATGGCAAATCTGCCACACTTAAAATATGTTCCTGGAATGTGGATGGGCTTCGAGCCTGGATTAAGAAGAAAGGTTTAGATTGGGTGAAGGAGGAAGCCCCAGATATTCTGTGCCTCCAAGAAACCAAATGTTCAGAGAAAAAATTACCAGCTGAACTTCAAGACCTGCCTGGCCTATCCCATCAGTACTGGTTAGCACCTTCGGACAAGGAAGGGTACAGTGGTGTCGGCCTACTCTCCCGTCAGCGCCCACTCAAAGTCTCTTATGGAATTGGTGAGGAAGAACATGATAAAGAAGGCCGGGTGATTATAGCTGAATTTGATGCATTTGTGCTGGTTACAGCCTATGTACCTAACGCAGGCCGCGGTCTGGTGCGACTGGAGTACCGGCAGCGCTGGGATGAAGCCTTCCGCAAATTCCTGAAGGACTTGGCCTCACGTAAGCCTCTTGTGCTGTGTGGGGACCTCAATGTGGCTCATGAAGAGACTGACCTTCGCAACCCCAAGGGAAACAAAAAGAATGGTGGTTTTACTCCACAGGAGCGCCAAGGCTTTGGGGAACTGCTGGAAGCTGTACCACTGACTGACAGCTTCCGGCATCTCTACCCAGATACAGCTTATGCCTATACGTTCTGGACCTATATGATGAATGCACGGGCCAAGAATGTTGGTTGGCGTCTTGATTACTTTCTGTTGTCTCACTCTCTGTTACCTGCACTGTGTGACAGCAAGATCCATTCCAAAGCCTTGGGCAGTGATCACTGTCCAATCACTTTACTCCTAGCACTGTGACTCCTCCCTATGACCACTCTGAGCCTGAGGGGGGGAAAAACCTTCAAACAAGCATCTCTTCTTTAAAAATTTCTTCTACCAGGCGCTGGCTGAAAATCGCCTGTGACTTCATCCATAGCCACTGGTGAGAGTCAGCGCCCAGAGCCATCAGGGGCTTTAAGCTCGTTGCCCACTGCTGTGGTGTGGACAGCTGAAACCCAGGCCCCGACAGGC
>NW_006400153.1:1046070-1067585 GCF_000299155.1 Elephantulus edwardii
ATTTAAAAGAATTTCTTCTACAAAATCTGCAGTGTATATTGCCTTCTAAAAGTAATATGAACCCTCCCAATAGTTTCCTGTCCTGGTGGTCTCGATTTTTTTAAGCCAAGATTTTTGGTTTTTTGAGTCTTGTTTGCTTTTAAACAAATGCTACTGGTAACTTCCTCATTCAAACTGTCCATGTGAAAATAAAAAGCCATAGTTTAAAAAAAAACCCAGTGAAATTCCTTTGAATCATAATTATCTGAACCACAGCTGATCATGGGGATGCACAGGACTGAGGAGCATCTTCATTGTACCTCGGGTTGCCATGAATTTGGGCAACAGCTCCTACTAGGTGGACCTCTCAACATTCCCGAAGCCGTGAGCCCCTTGTAGGGAGTGGGGGACGAAGTAGGGAGAAGAAACTTTGTTTTCCCTTCTCTCTCAAAGATCAGCTCCATCTTCTGTCCTGCAGATTGTTTACCATATCCAGGCCCTTCCTCTGCAGGAGTGCCTTTCCCAGACCTTTGGTTTGGCCATGTGACTTGTTTTGGCTGATGAAACATAAGTAGAAGTGACATGCTCCATTTCCATTTCCTAGAGGCTGCAGTTAAGAGCTGGTGCACAGTTGTTATGTTCTTTTTCCCTTCTCCCAGAGAACTGGAAAATTCCAGGTAAGTCAACTCTACTTATCTAAGGTGACAATGACACAGCAGCAGGCCCTCAGTCATCATGAAGCACAAGTGAGAAAGACGCTTCCATTGTTTTAAGTCCAGAGATATGGAAGCTGCATGTTACTGTAGCAGAGTCTAGGCCAACCTGACCAATAGACCTGTGAAACGTGCCTCCAGGAAAACCCCACACAAGATGTCCTAATGATGACTGCATGGCTCTGGGATCAGAGGATTTGCTTTCAATCCTGACATTTCCTACTGCCTGGGCATTGGGCAACGCCCCCAACCATTTTATTCCTGGTTTTTTAAAAAATCTATAAAATTGTATATGCTGCATATTTTTGTGAGAATGACATGAACCAATCCATATAAAGAGCTGGACAATTGCCAGTTACAAAGTAAGTGCTCACGACATTAACAGTTACTAATAGTGATACTGTTGATAGGAGCCCTAGTGGGACAATACTTAATATGCGTGGCTGCAAAGCTAATCTGAAGTCAGTGGTTGAAACCCTTCTGCCGGTCTGCAGGAGAAAAAGAAATTAGGTGCTCCCATAAGGACTGACAACTGGGGAACCCCCTGGGGCAGTTCTCCCATGTTCTGTAAGTCACCAGGAGTCAGCATTGGTGTGATGAGAGTAGTTATTAACATTCCTTCAAAACCAAACACCAGTTGGATGCCACAGCTGGACTAGACTCCTTAGAAAAAGTATTATCCAAAGGGAATCTCTTGAGCACATGACCCCCAGTAGAGACCTTTTTTATGTCAGGGATGAACCCCCAAATATTTTCAAACCTCCAGTTGACAATCCAAAAGTTTCCTGGTAGTGTTTTCCCTCTTGTGATAGATGCCTGGACAAAAAGAAAAGGAGTATCTTTTATAATAAAATCAATAATATAAAGGGATAAGTGGCTCAGATCCAATGTTAGGGCTGATGGGTGATAGAGATGCTGTGGAGAAAGTAGGGGCTCCACTCAGAGGACATCAAGTCACATAGATGCTACATTCACAGGGACTAACATGCATCTTTTGGTTTTATTTTCTTTAAATAGACTTTATTTTTCCAAGCAATTTCAGTTTTCAGGAGTTTTCCATATAAACTCTTCTCCCTGAACACTCCCTGTATTCCTGATGTACACGTGTTACAACCAATAACCATTATGGTTGGACACACTTTGTTAATCAGAGTCCAGTGTTTCAAATAGCGTTCATTCCACAATCCACACAGAATAGTTGCATTTCTCAAAACGTGCCCTGTCCTAATCATCCTTCCACTCTCTCCCTCAACCCCTAGCAAGCACTGATCTTGTCTTTGTTTCCGTTGTGGTGATTGTGGTTGTTATATGCCATCGAATCACATGTGAGTTATAGTGACCCTATGTACATTAGCTCTGAAACCTGCCCTATCCTGAGCCAATCTCATTGTCTCTAATAGACCTAATTAAATTTCTCCAGTCACTGAGTCAATCCATTTCATCCTGGGTCTTCCTCTTCTACACTGTCCCTTCGTCCTTTCAAGTATGATGTCCCCCCACCTCCAAGATGTCCTGTTCTAAGGACTGGTTTCTCCTGGCCATGTGCCCAAAGTATGTGAGAGGGAGCTTCAAAATGCTTGCCTCCAGGGAGCAGTCTGGTTTCACCTTATCTGTAGTACAGATTTGTTTGTTCTCGTGGCAGTCCATGGTTCAACATTTTCTCCAGCACCGCAACTCAAAGGTATTGATCCTTCCTCTATCGTCCTTAGTTATCATCCAGCTCTCTGATGCATAACAAGTAATTGCAAAGACCATGGTCTGAATCTGGCTCATCTTAGTCTCCAGACTGACATCAGTCCCTTCTGTATTCTAGAGAGGTCCCTGACAGCAGATTTTCCCAATGCAGTTCATCTTTTGATTTCCTGACTGTTAGTGCCAAGAGTGTTGATTGTTGGAACCAAGCCAGCTGAAGTTATCAACAATCTCAATTTCTTCTCTGGCCATTTACAAAACTGCCAATTGGCCCAGGGCAAGAATCTTTGTTTTCTTGATGTTGAGCTTCAATCCATTTTTAAGACTACAGTCCTTGACCTTCTGCAGCAAATGCCTCAGTTTCAGCAAGCTAGGTTTTGTCATCTGTATGATGCAGGTTGTCGAGTCTTTGAACTGTTCTGCATATAGATTGAAAAGGTGTGGAGATAGAATTCATTCCTGACACACACTTTTCCTGTTCCTGAACCACACAATGTTTCCCTTCTTTGTCTGACTACTGCTTCCTGGGTCAAGTATAGGTTTCTCATGAGAGCAATTGAGTGTGCTGGGGTTCTTATTCTTTTCAAGGTTAGTTACATTTTGTGTGATTCACACAGTCAAATGCCTTTGCATAGTCAATGAAACACAGACATTCCTCTGGTGCTATGCTTTCAGCCAAACAACTGTTATTCAAATATATGCACCAATAGCTAAGGTAAAAAATTACAAAATTGAGTAATCTACCAACTTTTTCAGTCTAAAATGGCCCAAGCACGTAATAAAGATGGATTAATAACTGATGAATGGAATGCAGAAGTTAGAAACGAAACAGAAGGAGTAGTAGTTGGAAATTATGGACTTTGAGGATAGAACTGAGACTGGAGATTGAATGCTTAAATTTTTTACATTCAATGATTTATTCATAGCAAATTCTTTTTATAAGAAACACAGATGGAGACAGTACACATGTACTTCACATGAATCAGATTGGCAACATCTTTGGAAAGAACTATTGAAGAAACTCTATGTCAACAGTGAAAACCAGGCCAAGTATTGACTGTGAAAAAGACCATAAACTACTCATGTGCAAGTTCAAATTTAAGTAGAAGAAAATGGAAACAAGTCCTCATGGACCAAAATATGACATTGAGTTTATCACAGTGAATTTAAAAGTTATCTCAAGGATAAGTTTGAAACACTGAACACTAATGATTGAAGACCTAGTGAGTTGTGAGATTACATCAACATGTCATCCATGAAGAAAGCAAAATCATAATAATAACAGAAGAGAAACAAGAAACCAAATTGGATGTGGGGAAGCAACTTTGAAAGTTGCACTATTTTGTTCTCTTCAGGTTGTAGGTTTATTATGCTTAGATGGCTGTTCATAGCATGCATTAGGGCTTCTAGAGTTCTTCCAAGCTTTTCTCTAATGAAGTTTATAGTCTTTGGTTTAACTGGTAGGCCCTTGATCCACCTAGAGTTGGGTTTTGTGTATGGAGTGAGGTGTGGGTCTTGCTTGAGTTTTCTACAGATGGTTTTCCAATTTGACAATACCATTTGTTTAAAAAGCTGTCATTTCCCCACTCAACTGATTTTATCTCCTTGTAAAAAATCAGTTGTGCATAGATAGATGAGCTGATTTCTAGGTTTTCAATTCTAATCTATTGATCTATGTGTCTGTCACTGTACCAGTACCAAGCTGTATTGACAACCATGGCTGTGTAGTATGATTTGAAATCAGGGAGTGTGATACCTCTTACCTTGTTTCTCTTTTTCAGGAGTGCTTTACTTATTCAAGGTCTCTTTCCATTCTAAATAAAATTCGAAATGTCTTTTTCCATATTATTGAAGAATGCAATTGGTATCAGTATTGGGATTGCATTGAACTTGCAGATTGCCTTTGGTATCCATGAGCACAGTATATTCTTGCATTTCTCCAGGTCTCATTTTTTTTTCTTGTAGTAATGTTTTGTAATTTTCTTTTTATAGGTCTACAACCAAGAGAGAACAAATTAGATGAGACCTTTTGAGAATCAAATCACTATGCACATAAAAAATTTTCTCCAACAAGGTAAAAAGGAAAGCTATAGATGGGGGAAAATTTGGTAATTACATACCTGATAAGGGACTCATATCTAAAATTTATAGAATATTCCATCACCTAAACAAGAAAAAGGTAAATAACCCAATTGCAAAATAGGCACAGGACATAAATAGACACTTCACCAAAGTAGATATTCATATGGCAAACAAACACATGAAGAAATGTTCAAAATCTCTAGCTATCAGAGAGATGCAAATCAAAACAACTATTAGGTATCATCTCACCCCAGCAACAATAGCAAAGTTCAACAGAGCAGCAAACAGTATATGCTGGCAAGGTTGGAAAGACTGGTTTGGAACCCTTACTCACTGCTGGTGGTAGTATAAAATAGTGCAACCATTATGGAAGGCAGTTTGGTGCTTTCTAAAAAAGTTGGTAATAGAAATACCATTTGATCCAGCAATTCCACTACTAGGAATATACCCTAAAGAAATCAGAGCTGCCACTCAAACAGATATATGCACAGCCATGTTTATTGCTGCATTATTCACAATAGCAAAGAGATGGAAGCAATCCAAGTGCCCATCAACAAATGAATGAATAGATCAACTATGATGTATTCATGCAATGGAATTCTATGCAGCACTGAAAAACAAGGAACTCATAAAAGATTACTCAACATGGAAGACTCTGGAGAACATTATGCTACGTAAAATATCTCAGTCACAAAAGGACAAATACTGCATAACACCACTATTATAAAACAGGACTGACATCGGGGTAGGGGACAAACTAAGAAAAGAGGGGGTAAATAATGAACACCGCATTGAGACAGATGAGGGAAAGAAATATTTAAAAGCAATATATGATTATGCACTATGTGTATGACAACAGTCCAGAATAAGAGTTGCACAGCAAAGTGGACTGGGGGAGTGAGAAGGAAATTATGCAATAATGAATGGGTTTTTTTCTTTAAAATAAACTGGGTGGAAGGTAGAGTTGAAAATGTGCAACAGTGAATGAGAGAAAAAGCCAACTTTCCTTTTATTATTTTTTTAAAAAAGAAAATTGTGCTAGAGCCTCGAGAAGCTAAAACAAAGGAAAGAGATGCTTAACAGAAAATTTCCAAGGGAATCTCCAGAAGACAGAGCAAATGATTATAATAGGATGTACAAAGATTTGGAGTTGGAGAATAGAAGACAGGATGAACTCATTTGGCATTTCTCAAGTTGAAAGAACTGAAAAACAATTTCAAGCCTTGAGTTGCAATACTTAGATATTATGGGGAAAATCTTTTCTTTTTCACTTCTTTTAAAAAATTATGTTGGTCTGCTTAGAAAGTTCATACACATTGTGTTTCACACTATTCTTCATTTATACTGTGCTTCATACAATCATTTCCATGCGTTATGTTTTATAAAACTAATGACCATTGTACTTTGCCCATCATTATCCTGTATCTAAAGGTTCTCGCTAGATCTTTCCCATTTCCTTCACTCACTCCCTCCACCTATCAAATTGTACAACCCTGTTATTTAATCCCTCCCATCCTCAATCTTTTGCTCCCACTTTTGTGGGAAAATCTTGAATGATCCAGGAAACATCAAAAGAAGGTGGAGGGGATACACCATGTCACTATAAAAAAAAAAAAAGATAATTGTTTGACATGAAATTATTTCAGGAAGTACCATAGGAACAAACAAGAGCCAGTGGTGATGAGGGAACAGGCTCTGTTGAAGGCACTGGTTGGTGGGGAAATGTCCTACATATAGATGGGGTACCAATTGACATGTTCCAACTAACACATACAGCCCTGGCCGTGCTCACCAGTCTGCACCAGGAAATTTAGAAATATCACAACCTGGCCAACTGACTGGCCAATTGACTCTTCTCAATTCTCAAGAAGGGTGGTCCAAGAGAATGTGGAAATTATCAACCAATATTAATACCAAATACAAGCAAAACATTGCTGAAAATCATCCACTTACAGTTAGAACAGTACATTGACAGAGAACTGCCAGAAGTTCAGGCTGGGTTTAGAAGAGGCTGTGGCCCTGGATATTACTGCTGATGTCAGAGGGATCTTGGCTGAAAGCACAGAATACCAGAATAATGTCCATTTTAATTTTTATGAATATGCATTTGCTATGTGGATCATAACAAATTATACCTAGCATTGAAAAGAACAGCAATTGTGCTTATTAAAAACATAGACCAAGCAGCTGTTGTTCAATCAGAACAAGGAAATACTCCGTGGTTTAAATTCAGGAAAGATGTGCATCAGGGCTGTATCATTTCTCCATACCTATTCAGTCTCTATGCTGAGCAAATAATTTGAGAGGCTGGACTTGAAGAAGAGTCTAACAACATGATTGTGGAAGACTAATCAACAACCTGAATTATGCAATGGATATAGTCTTGCCTGCTGAAAGCAATGAGGGCTTGTTACACTTGCTGCAGAAGATCAAAGACTTAAATATGGGTTATATGACAACATAAAGGAAAAAAATAATCCTCATATCTGTACCAAGAGGCAACATCATGATAAATAGAGAAAAGGTTGAAGGTTTCAATATTTCATTTTACTTGTATCCACAATCAACATCCATGACAACAGCAGTCAACAACTCAAAAGATGAGGTGCAATGGAGCAATCTGGTCAAGGATCTTTCCAAAGTTCTAAAGAGCAATGATGCCAGTTTAAAGAAAGACTAAAGTCAGTCTGATCCAAGACATACTCTTTTCAATGTCTTCCTATAAATCTGAAAGTTGGTCAATGAAAAAGGAGGATGAAAAAATAATTGATGCCTTCGAATAGTGATATAGTGAAGAAATATAGTGAATATTTAATGAACTGACATACATATGTATATATATGTGTGTGTATGTATATGTTTGTATGTATATATATGTGTATGTATATATATGTATGTATGTATGTGTGTGTGTATATGTGTGTGTGTGTGTGTGTGTGTGTGTGTGTGTGTGTAACTCTGTCTCTGTCTCTGTCTGTCTGTCTCTCTCTCTCTATATATATAGTTGTTGTTGTTGTTGTTGTTAAGTACCGTCGAGTCGTAGGCTACTTATAATGACCCTATGAACAGAAGTCCTGGACACCTGTATAATTTTCATCCTTTCTCCAGGTTCATAGGGTTTCCAGAGGCAAGCTGTTATGTAAGTGGATGCATACATATTTGGTTAGCAAACCACTTGCACCTTCAGGATTTAATTCAAATTGTTTGTGCTCAGTTGGTGACCAAACAGTTGGTAGTTTGAGCCCATGTAGGAAATTTGGAGGATGGCTTTCCCAGTATCAGCTTTTTTTCCCCAAGGACTGGCCCTTCTTGACAACATAGGTGAGAAAAAGTTTTACTATGTAGCCTGTAAGGAACTGCCTGTTTGCACACCCTCACAAGGTTGCACGATTTGGTGGATAAAGGGAGGGGGTAAAGGAAATGGGAAAGATCCAACAGGGACCTAAAAAGACACTGTAATGGTGGGCATAGCCCTGTAGCGATTAATTTTATAAAACATAATGCATGGGGATGCGTGTATGAAATGCAGTGTGAATGAAGAGTAGTGTAAAACAATGTATATGGACTTTTTAAGTAAGCGAATATACATTTTTTTAAAAAAACCCAGATTTGTTTGTTCTTTTGGCAGTCCATGGGATATTGATTATTATTTTCCAATACCACAATTTAAAGGTATTATTCCTCTTCTGATGCAAAGGAAGCAATTGAAAATGCTATGACTTTGATCAGGTACACTTTAGTCTTGAAATTCCTTGCTTTTTAGCATTTTTAAGACATCCTTGACCGCAGATTTTCCCAAAGCCACAAGTCTTGATTTCCTGGCTTTTGTTACTATGAATCCAAGCAAAATGAAGTTGTTGACAACTTCAACATTTTCTACGTATGTTGTGATGTTGCCCTATTAGTCCAGTGGCAGTCCAGTGTTTTCTTAGTATTGATATGGAATCCATATTGAAGACTGTAGTCTTTGATCTTCTGTAGTAAGTGCTTCAATTCTTCATTGTCTGCAAACATGGCTGTGTCATGTGCTTAACTAACACTGGTTGTTGATGAGACTTCCTTCAATCTTGATGCCACATTCTTCTTAATAGCCCGGCTTCTTGACTTACTTGCTCAGTATAAAGACTGAATGAATAGGTGTGGAGAAATGATACAATCTTGACACATGCCTTTCCTGATTTTAAAGCATGCAGCATTCAATCTCTTTCTGTCGGTTGCAGCACAGAACCAAACCTATGGCTGGTGGGGCAGGAGAACATTGTCCTTGTGTGGGAAATGAGCCGTGCAGGGGATCTGCAGAGAGCACGCAGGCATCTCTCATGGGGCGGAGAATGCACGGACACGTCTTTAGGGCTCTGGCGGAGCAGTGCCAAGGTCCCAGGGGCAGGTCCAGTGCTTGGGTCTCTGGCATCGCGGCTGCTGAGAGCACCCAACCAGGGCACAGAAGAGGGAACCATGTGGTCGGTTGTTTTGTGGACCTTCAGACAAGCTCCTGGATCCTCCTTTCCAGGCCCCTTGGCTTACCAGCCAGAGGCTGGATACCAAGAGGTAAAAGGCCCCTTATTTGGTCTCAGAGAAAAAAAAAGGGGAAAGGTTATCCCGGGACGCCTGCGGCCTTTGGTCATTGGCCGGTGGCTGTTTGCCGTCCTGGGGACAGTCCCGGCTCTCACCGGTAGATGGCTGTGTCGAGCAACGCCTGCAGCCATTGGTCATTGGCCAGTGGGTCTGGGGACAGTGCTGGCTCTGGCCGGCAGGTGGCGATGTTGCGCAACGCCTGCCCCGTCTGGTCATTGGCTGATTACTGGCCTGGGGCAGTGCCGGCTCCGGGCAGTAGGTGGCGGTGCTGCGCAATGCCTGAGCGTTGCCCCCGTTAGTGGACGCAGAGAAGGCAGAGAGGCTGCTAAAGAGGAAAACGAAGTCATTTTCAGTGGGAAGATTTGAAAAGAAAACATTCAACTACTGTTTAAGGGTTTGATACTGCCACTTGGATTTCACATGAAGCATTTGCAAGTGTGTATTGGGATGCAGACAGTTTGGATGCATATTCCTTGTGCTACAATAATAAGATGCTACGTGGACGTTAGCGGCCCCCTGGAGGTTTCCTCTTCTTCCCCTCCCCTTCCGTGGTCCAGACTTTCAAGTGAGCTGGGCGGTAGTGCATCCCTTGCATTCTTGTGGCCTGGACAGGGCAGAAACTGCGGTTTCTAGCGTGCTAACCACGTGCAGGCCCTCACTTGCACAATTTTATTGTTAATCTTCGCACTGTACCGATGAAACTGGAATTGTCATAGAACTTTACGTGGAGTTGAGAAGTAAGTTCAAACAGTGAGTTGTAAGTCGGGACTTTAAACTCTAGTCTTTCACGTATCAAAGGCAAAAATATCTCACTTTTTATTATGTTATCTCTGCAGTGTTACATCGGTATATAGCCCATGGGATCCCTGAGGTCGCAGTGTTTCAGAGCTCAGTTGCTAACTGGACATGAGTAATTTCAATCCACCAATTGTTTTGGAGGAGGTAGAGGGAGATGGGGCAGTTGCTCCATAAAAGTTGTGGTGGTTGTGAACCATTGATTGGAAGCAGACCCTTAGCTAACACCCCCCCGCCCCTAGGAGGTTTTCTGAGACAGCCCAAGACAAACTGTGCCTTGAAACAGCTGGTGGATTCGAACTAAGTTCCTTTGGATTGTAGCACAGCTTCTTATCACTGGGCCACCAGAACCCTGGAAATCTTAGGGCAGTTCTACTCTATCCTATAGTGTTGGTAAGAATAGGAATTGACTCCAAGGAAAATTGTTCTAGTATCTATAATTTTCCAAAGTTCTTACAAAGAATCAAAATATCAGTGATAAGCATTTCTTCAAGAGAACAAAATAAAAGCTGCTAATTTTTGACTTATGGGAAATGGGTGACATGGGGACCAGGGTTTTGTTCCTCTTTAGATATGAAGGGTCTTCACAATTCCAAACTGGCGTCTGGAGCAGCGACGGCCTGTCAGAGGAAAGCTGTTGCTAACTTTTATTTTCTATATCAGGCAGCTTGTAGGCGCCCTTTTGTTTGCCTGTTGCATTCCTCAACTCTTTCGACCCTTCCCATTGTTCCACTTGCTTCTAGAGAAGGTAGTAATCATTTTCCCTCCAAAGACCCGATTCAGGTTTCTCCATCTGGAAAGAAATTCATACTTCAAGCCACACAATTAGAGGTAACTTCTTCATGAGCTACCAGAGTCACAGCCTCACGCTTACCTCAGATTAACAGATGCCAGTTTTTCTTCACAAACAGAACAGAGTTTGTGTGAAAAAAATGAAATCTGTGAAATATGTTTGCTTTTTCACTCTTTTCCATATATAGCTTTTTGTTTGTTTGCCGCCCCTCCTTTAAAGGCTACATTTACCAGTTTTGAAAAATTGTCAAAGATTTAGCGTGCCATGACTGAGTTAGAACCAACTTAAAGCTGACCTTCTACTAAATTTCTGAAGCAGTAAATCTCATGACAGGAGACTGGTTTTCTTTCTCCAAAAGTGTCGCTGGTAAATCTGAACTACATTTGATTTAGCAACACAATTCCCTACTGACTATAGTACCAGAGTTTACCATATAGTGGATGTGATTCTTTGGGGAAATTATGGCAAGAATGTCTTATAGAGTCTTCCCCTTCTGTTTATTCATTGCTTTACTGGCTGTAGTCAAGTGTGGGATATGATAAGTTGGTAACCTTTAGTGAACCCTTCCATGCTAAAGGTTAAGATGTCCCTAGGTTTCATCACATGACCTCCTTTCGAATGTTCTGGTCTTGCTTGACACTTCGTCCTGACATCACAGGAGACAGATGCCGTCATTGGCAATGACCCTGATCCACACCTGTGTTAGTGTGAGGAGTCAGTACCATCACTACAGGATGGGAGGGAGGCAGCCCTCGCTGTGTTTTATGGAACATTCCAGAGCCTAAGAAACCGGAGAGAATCCTTAGGTTGGTCAGGACTGAGCCTTTATTGTTGTTGCTTTGTCCGTCTTCAGATGTTCTGCCTAACTGTTCAGTCAGGTAGGTAGTGAAGTGAAACATCAGAGAGAGGACACCTTTGGGTTAGCAGTGCTCTCTACTCACTAAGCCCTCAGAATCCTCTCCTCATCATGTGGTGTTCTGCCAGTGTATGTAAAAACCCAACAATACCTTACTGAACTAATGATTCTTTGGCGTCTTAGGCTAGTCACCATAAAAGTCACAAATAAAGCATTGCAATGTTATACCGAAGATAGAGATAAGGCTGTTGGCAGAGGTCCACCCACAAACCCCATGGCTTTTTGTTTGTCATCTTATTCTGAGGCAGCTGAGATTGGTGCCTGAGACAAATGGTGACTTGTTAACTGATATGGGTCTTGGTGCACTTCTCAATCAATCTTGACAATATTCACATGACAAAATTAAAGTTAATGATTATTGTTGCTGCTAGATTCTGATTTCCAGAATGAAATACTAGCTGTTCCTGCACCATCCACACAGTCATTGTGTCAGAGACTGTGAGAGTGGCTCAGGATAGTGCAGGATTCAGGGCTATTGTTTATAGGTCACAGCAGACTCAATGGCACATAACAACAGCAGCAATAACTAATATTCTTGGGCATTTACTCATGTGTTTGTTTGCCATCTAGATGTCCTCTTTAGAAAAGTTTCTTTTTATATTCTTTCATAATTTTAATTGATGTGCTTTTTTTGTTGTTTTTGAGATGTTGAAATTTTCTATATGTGTTAGAGATTAGTCTCTTGTCAATTACAAATGGGTGCATTAGGGCTGTATCCTTTCTCCATGCCTATTCCATTTGTATGATGAGTAAATATTTTGAAAAGCGGGACTATATGATGATGACTGTGGCATCAGGATTGGAGGAATGATCATCAACAACCTGCATTATGCAGGTGACACACTCTGCTCACATAACAAAAGAGAGGATAACATAAAATGTTTGTTGTAGAAAATCAAAGACTGTCCAGGACCTCTCCAAAGTGCTGAGAGTCAAAGTAAGTGAAGAAGACCCTAAAGAAGATGGACACAGTGAGCATGTCATGGACAATGACTGAGGATGACTGGACAGTGGGCTCAAGAATATCAGAGATGGAGAAGATGGCACAGGATAGACCAGCCTTCAGAGCTGTTGTTCATAAGGCCACTAAAAGTCATAGTTGACTTGATGGCACATAATAGCATTTTGGCCATAATGACACACATAAGTCAGATAAACAGGGGAGAGCAGGTTATATCATTGCATTTTCTGTTTCTTTTTTTGTTATTTCTTATCACTATGGTCCATTCACTTTCTTTTGGTGTCTCTGTGTGAAAGACTCCCCTTAAAAGTTCTTCTATATTTGGTCTTGTTTTTTCAAATTCCTTAAATTTCTTCTTTTCTGCAAAGGATGTAGTTTTTTCTTTATATTTGATGAGAAGCTTTGCTAGGAACAGGATCCTTAGTTGGCAGTTATTTTCTTTTAGCTTTCTGTATATGTTATCCATTGTCTTCTTGCTCACATGGTTGCTGCTGAAAAATCAACTTAATTTGATTGTTTTTCCTTTGTAGGCGAATCTTTGTTTTTCTCATGCTGCTTTTTGTATTCTGTCCTTATGTTTTACAGGGAAGATTTTGACTATAATATGTCTTGATATTTTCCTTTTTGGATCTAAAAATATGGGATCCTTCATGAATTTTTGTGTCATTCTTGCATAATCTTCATGCCAGTCTTCTTTGTAGCATTCCAATTTTAGTGTATGTGCTGCCAAAGTGAGCACTACCATGCTGTTTTGGTTGCAATGGCTATGTAGTACACTTTGAGATCAGGAGTGAGATAGATAGTGGGAATTTTTTTTTTATAAGAGATTTGCTTTTTCTGGGCTTCTTCCTTTCCAAATGAAACTAGAAATTTCCTTTTCTCTATTCTTGAACAATGCATTTAGTATCTCTTTGGGATTGTGCTGAATCTTTAAATTACTTTTGGTAGAACTGTTATTTCCACAATACTTTGTCTTCTTATCCATGAACAAGAAAACAAAGATCCTCAATAAAGGGCCAACAGTCAGCATTGCAATGGATGGAGAATGGATTGAAGCTTTTAATGATTTAATCTTTTTTGAATCAACAATCAATACCCTTGATACCAGCAGCCAGGAAACTAGAAGACTTATGGAATTGGGTAAGTCATCTGGCAGGGACCTCTCCAAGATGCTGAAGAGCAAAGATGTCAGTTTGAAAAAGAAAGTGCACCTGATTCAAGTCATGATTGTCTCCATAATTTGCTATACATCAGAGAGCTGGACAAATGATGACAGAAGAAGAATTGATGCCTTTAGTTGTGTTGGAGAAAAGTACTGAATATCTCATGGGCTGCCAAAAGAACAAACAAATATGTCTTGGGAAAAAATGCAGCCAGAATGCTCCTTGGAAGCAAAGATGATAAAGCTTCATCTTTCATACTTTGGACATATTGTTAGGCAAGGCTATCTCTTGCAAAGGGACATTATGCTTGGAAAGATGGAGGGAAAACCCTCAATGAGATGGTTTTATATGCTGACTTCAGAAATGGGATTTAGAGTGTCCAAAATGATGAGGATGTTACAGGACAGGGCCGGCTTCAGGTTGGCTGTTCATAAGGTCACTATGAGTTGTACTCAACTCAATGACACTTAAGAATAATAATCCACAGGGAATACTTTTCTATTTAGTTAGGTCTCTTACTGTTTCTTGCTGTACAATTTCGTAGTTTTTCTTATAACAGTCTTGTGTATCTCTAGTTTACTCCTAATTATTTAAACTTGTGAGACGTTCTCTTTCTTTGTGAGTTCTGGAGGGAGATCTTTGTCCCTTTGGCTTCTGTTTCCTGGTTCCTTGGAGATTTCTGTCTTTGTACCTACATTACAGTCTGCTTTCTTCCTTGCTTTTGAAATATCTTTCAATATGTCAGAAGAGATTAATGCAAAATACACACTATTTTAATACTGTTTTACTGGCACAACCAAGAAAATCCCTTATTAAATGGGATTATAATCAAAGGCATAAAAATTGTTGGTTTTGCTATAAAGCAGGGAGTCACTCTGACTTACAGTGATACTAAGTACTACAAATTCCTTGACCCTCATAATCACTTCTTTGTGTAAGCCTGTTGTTGCAAGTACTGGGCCAATCCATCTTATTAAGAGTCTTCCTCTCCTTCATGTATCCTCTACTTTGGCAAGAATGATACCCTTTCCTAAATTCTGGGTTTTTTCTATAACATGCCCAAAGGATGTAAAATGAAATCTCACCATCTTTGCCTGACAAATCTTCTTCCAGGACAGTTTTGTTTCTTTGGAAGTCCATTCAATACTCTTTACCAAAACTCAAAGTCCCAAAATTTGTAATTAAAAATAAATTCTTTGGTTTTTATATTCACTCTGCAACTTTCACATGCACATAAAGCAATTGGAGATAACATGGCTATGTCATTCACACCGTGATCTTTAAGCTGACATCTTGATCTTTAGCACTTTAAAGAGACCCTTGATGGCGGATTTGCCCTATGTGGCAGGTCTTTTTATTTATTTATTTATTTATTTATTTATTTTTTACTGTTGTTACCGTGAGTATTGATTACGGACAAAAGTAAAATGAGATAATGGACAACTTCAATCTTTTCTCCACTTTTCATCTTGGTTTCTATTAGTCTAATTGAGAAAATTTGTGTTTTTCTCTAAATAAAGATGTAATCCACTCTGTAGTCTTTGATCTTCTTAGTAATTTATACAAGTCCTCTTCACTTTTAGTTAGTGAAGTTGTATCATCTACAGATCACAGTTTGTTGATGAGTCTTTTTCCAATTCAGATGCCACATCATTCTTCATATAGAATGCTCCTTGGATTATCTGCTTGCCACACACTGAATAGATGTTACAAAAGGATACAACTCTTTTAAATCAAGCAATGTCTCCATTTCCTGCACTCACAACTCTTTCTGGGTTCATTCATAAGGTTCTTATGAGCAAATTAAGTGCTCAAGAAACTCCATTTTTCTCAATATTAAACAAATTTGTTTTGACCCACAGCTGAATACCTTTGCATAGTCAATAAAATAGAAGTAAACATCTTCCTGGTATTCTTTATTTTTAGCCAAGATCCATTTGACATGAGCAAATATATTTCTTTTTCCAAGGTTTTCTCAGAATCCACTTGACTTTCTCATAGTTACCAAGGCCTTATTTTCTAACTACCAAGTCATCTGTGCTTTCAACTTTTTCATTTTAATCATCAGTTATTATTTACCTGTCTTCATTGCATGTTTCATCCATTTCAGAATGCAGAAGTTGGTACAAATTATCAACTTCTTAATTTTAAGTATTATTGGTTGGTACATAAATTTGAATAATGGTCATAAAACAGATCTTCATTAATATCACATGCAAACATGATCCTGCTGAAAATTATCCAAAAATGACCAGAACAGTATATGAATAATGAAATCCCAGATGTGCAGTATGAGTTTAGAAAAGATCATAACACTAGGGATATTATAGCCAATGTTAGATGGATCTTAGCTGAAAGCAGATAATACCAGAGGAATGTCTATCTGTGTTGCATTGATTGACTATGCAAAGGCATTTAACTGTATGCCTAACTCTGAGAAGAATGGGAATCCCAGAACATTCGATTGTGTTTATGGGAAACCTATACTTTAACTAGGAGGCAGTCGTCAGAACAGAACAAGGAACGCTATATAGTTCACAATCAGGAAAGGTGTACTCCAGGGATGCATCCTATCGCCATACCTTTTCAATCTATATACAGAACAGATAATCCAGGAGGCCAGGCTCTATGAGGAGGAATGTGGCATCAGGCTTGGAGGAAGTCTTATCAACAACCTGCATTATGCAGATAACACAACCTTGCTTGTTGAAACTAAGCAGGACTTGAGGCATTTTCTGCAGAAGATCAAGAAACAGCAGGCTTTAATATGAATTGAAGCTCAACATCAAGAAAACAAAGATTCTCACTACTGGGCTGATTGGCAGCATCATGATAGATAGTGAAGAGATTGAGATTGTTACCAGCTTTGGTTTGCTTGTTTACACAATCAACACTCTTGGTAGCAGAAACCAGGAAATCAAAAGACAAATTGCATTTGGAAAATCTGCTATCAGGAACCTCTCTAGAGTACTGAAGAGCAATGATGTCAGCCTAGATACTAAGGTGCACTGGATCTAGGCCATGGAGAGAACTGAACAATATCAGGATGACAGAAGAAGAATGCATGCCTTTGGGTTGTGGTGCTGGAGAAGAGTATTGAATATACTGTGGACTGTTAGGAGAACAGACAGGTTAATACTAGAGAGGGTGAGACCAGGCTGCTCCTTGGAAGCAAGGATTTTGATGCTTCATGTGACTTGCTATGGGCATGCTGCAACCATGGAAAGGGATATCATTGATGGAAAGGTTAGAGGGACAGTGCAAGATATAGGAAGAACCTGGAATGATGGATTGGTTCAGTGACTGGAGTAATGGGGATAGGTGTGTCAGAGACAATGAGGTTGGCTCAAGATAGAGCAGAGTTCAGAGCTGTTGTACATAGGGTCTCTATGAGTCATAAGCTACTTGACGGCACAGAACAATAACAAAGACAGATAGATAGATAGATAGATAGATAGATAGATAGATAGATAGATAGATAGATAGATAGATGATAGGTAGATAGACAGATAGAGAGATGATAGATAAAGAGACGGAAATATTATCCTCTCACTGACAGCATAGTATTTTAGGATAGATATTGAAATGTTCTATTTGCTTTTATTATTGTGATTTGCATGAATGTTTATAAAGGAAATTTCTTTTTCATCCAATCATTCATACATATTTTATTCAATAACATTAATTTTAATATCCACAATGTAACTGTACTTTCCCCATTTCTGCCTCCTCCCTTTCTTTAGTGATACTGTGACAATTTTATTGTATATTTATTTTCTTATTGTATATTGCATTCCACTTCAATCTTAATAAAGGGAGCTCTGGTGGCCTAATGGTAAGAAACTGCACTGCAATCCTGAAGACATGTGGTTCAGATCCACTAGCTGCTCTAGGGGACAAGGATAGGCAATCTTCTCCAATGAGAGTAAACTGACTATGAAAACTCACTCAAAGATAAGCTATGGGTCAGTTTTGACCTGATGGTACACAACAACAATCTTAAGAACATGTGTATCATTCATTTACTAGTTTTTAATCTCATCTCCTTCTCTTCCCATTCCTTGTAACCATGCAAGAATGATTATGAGTGTAACCTTTCCTTAGGTTTTTGTAACAATGGTTTTATATAATATTTATCCTTCTGTAATGACTGGTTTCCTCTAAATGCATCAATGTTATTCAGTGTTTTGTGATTTATCATTTTTTAACATTGCATACCATTCCATTGTGCACTTGTACCATAGACTTTTCTCCCCTCCTTTCAATGTTTCTAGACAATGGGTTGTTTTTTATTTTATTTTATTTTTTTTAAATTTAGGTTCATTTCAATGAACATCTACAGAGATTTTGGAATTCCATTCATTCATTGTTGCACCCTTCTCCCCGCACAAACCCCTCCCCCTCCCCCCCTTTCCTCCTCTCCTTGAAAAGCAAAAGAAAAACTCCATCATTGGTACACAATCCCCCCCCTCACACCTCCCCAAACCCCACCCCCTACCCCCAAATATAATCCACTCTGCAACGACAATGGGTTGTTTTCATCTTTTTTGCTACTATAAATAATGCGGCACTAAACATTTTGTTGTTGTTATGTGCTATCGAGTCACTTGTGATCCATAGCGAGCCTATGTACAACAGCTCTGAAGCCTGCCTTATTCTGAGTCAGTGTCACTGACTCCAACACATCTATCTTCATTACCCTAGTTCCTGTATCAATCCATCTAATCTGGAGTCTTTCTCTCCTGCACTGTCCATCCACTCTTCCAAGAATGATGTCCATCTCCAAGGACTGGTCCCTCCTGGCCGCGTGCCCCAAATATGTGAGATAGAGCTTCAAAATCCTAGCCTCCAAGGAGTAGCTTGGTATTAACCCCTCAAAGACAGAGCTCTTTGTTTTCTTCATAGTCCATGTTATGTTCAAGACTCTTCTCCAGCACAACTCAAAGATATCAACTCTTCTTCTGTCATCTTTAGCTATTGTCCAGCTCTCTGGCACATACTTAGTAACTGCAAAGATCATGGTCTGGACCAGAAGCACTTTAATCTCTAGACTGACATCCACTGAACATTAGTATGCATATATTTGTTTGAGTTACAAATCTTTGAAATATATACCTAGTAGTAGGGCTGCTGGATCAAATGGGATTTCTATTCTTTCTAAAAAATCATCAAAATGTTTTCCATAGTCATTGCATCATTTTACATTGTTATCATCAGTACATAAAAGTTCTAACTGACTTCTTCACACTCTCCTCAGGATTTGTTGGTTGCTGCCTTATTGAACTTTACAATTGCTGTTAAGATGAGATGATGTCTGATTGTTTTGACTTGCATCTCTCTAATAATTTTTATTTGTATCTCTCTGATAGTTAGCATCATTGTTTTGTTTGCACCTCTTCAACAGTAAATAGAGAGTTCTGGTGATGTAGTCTGTAGGTAATTATATGGCTAATCGAAAGGCAACACTTCTCTGGTGATTTGAATACATCAGCAGCAAGATGGGCAGTATCTTCCCTTGTGTTATACAACCTCAAAAAACCCTCTGGAGGCTCAGTCATAAATTGGTTCTGACAGGAAAGCAATGAATTTAAAAGAGTTTGGATAGATAATAGTATCGAGCATTTCCTCATGCTCAAGATTTCTTCATGTTGATCTTTGGTGAAGTATCTTTTCATGTTCTCTTTTCATTCTATAATTGGGTTGTTTATCTTTTTATTGTTGAAGAGCTGAAGTTGAATATATTCTTTTCAACAGTGAGCATGTCACAATTCTTCATTTTCTCATTCTTTGCAAAATAGATAACATGCTTGTCTGATTAAAAATGGCCAATACCAGTCCATTTCAGCACATATTAGTATCCTGGATGTCAGTCTTCATGTGTTCTATTTTATTTTTTACAACTTCCAATTTTCCTGATTCATACTTCATATATTCCATATTCCAATTGGGTTTTTTTCCTTTTTAAAATTTTTATACTGGCTTACAAACAAAGTTCCAATTGTTAAGGGATGTTTGTAGCTCTTGCCCCATCAGCAAAAGAAGATCCTTCATTGGATGAAAGCTTTACTATATCCATATCATCAAGATAAACTCTCTGTTTTGTAATTCATAAAATGTAAGATTTTAATT
This sequence comes from Elephantulus edwardii, assembly GCF_000299155.1. Lineage (NCBI taxonomy): Eukaryota > Metazoa > Chordata > Mammalia > Macroscelidea > Macroscelididae > Elephantulus > Elephantulus edwardii. Next base: position 1,065,869 of record NW_006400153.1, read on the forward strand.
ATGACATGAAATGATTATACAAGTTAGCCTTATTCAACAACAATAAAATAACTGACCTTTAGTTATTATTTCACTCTCTGTTCTATATTATTTACATTTACAGTACATATATTATCAACTTGAATCTTCATAATCAGTGTTTGAGTTAAATACCGTTACTATAAAAGAATAAAAGATGTGAAGAAAACTAGGGTTTCTGTCACCCAATTGCTCACTGCCTTCAAGTCATTTCTAACTGAAGCATCTCTCCCCTAATTGTGTGTTTGTTTGGTTTGGTTTGGTTTGGTTTTTTAAATATAGACTCTGCTTTGAGGAGGAAATTCTTCTTTAGTTGTATTTTTAATGCCTTCCAACCTGAAGGGTTTATCTTCTGGCACTATTTTGGATAAGGTTCTGTAGTTGTTCATGGATTTTTCAAGAACTCGTAATTTCAGAAGTGAGGGGCTGGTCCTGCTTTTGACCTGTTTTTTCTTAACCTGGAAGTTCTACTGAAACCTGTCCACTGTGGATGACCTGTGCACCATGAAAGGCCCTTTTGGCATGCAGTGTCATGACTTCCAGCATTACATAAGTCACAGTGTGATAAACTGAAAGACAAAGGGTGGATAAATGTTAGGATTTGCAACACTGAGTATGACTCAGAGAAACTCTAAGAGCAACAGACCAGAACCCTGTCCTATCCTGTATCATCTTTATCATCACTTTTATCACACACTTGAATTAATTGAAGCGGTCACTGTGTCAGTCTATCTGGTTGAGGATTTTCCTCTCTTTCACTCACCCTTCCCATTTTCAAGCATGATATTCCTTCCCAAATAATAGTCTCTCCTAGCAACATGCCCAAATTATGAGAGATGAAGCTTCCCTGAATTTTAGGGCTAAATAATTCAATCCATAGCAATATTAATTTCATTCTTTGGGGGAAGTAATAATTTATTCAACAAGTGATTTTGAGCAACTGTACTTCTACTTAAAAGAGATTAAAATCAGACACACACCTTACATCATATATAAAAATGAAAACATATCAAAGACCTAAATGTAATAATTAAAACCACAAAACTCTCAGATGAAAACTTAAGATAATCTTCTTGACCTTGAATTTGAAAACAAGTTCTTTGAAATTACACCAAAATCAAAAGAAACAAATGTGAACAAGAAGATATTTCTTTAAAAATTGTACATCAATGGACATTATCAAGATAATAGAAGGGCAATTTCTCAGTGGGAGAGAGTATTTACAAATTAGGTGTTTGATAAGAGTATAATATCTAGAAAATATAGAGAACTACAGCTCAACAACAAAAAGAGGCAACTCAATTTTAAAATGGACAGAGGACATAAATAGACATATCTACAAATACATTAAGTGATAAATTGTTGTTGTTGATTGTCGTCGAGTCGAGCATGAAAAACTGCTCAACATAATAATGTTTTTCTTCTTCTTGTTGTGTGCCATCAAGTAAGAATCAATTTGCAGTTGACCTTCCATCAGGTTTCAGAGGCAGTTAGTAACATAGAGTGAGACTGACACACAAGTGTAGAAGTGGATTTGAACCGGCGGGAGAACGTGCTCCTGGGCGGAAGGGAAGCCTGGAAGCTGCGCACCAGGGGAAATCACCTCAGATAATAGCAAAGAGGCATCTTTCAGGTACACAGAAAAACCGGCGGGAGAACGTGCTCCTGGGCGGAAGGGAAGACCCCAGTGATTGGAACA
>NW_006400153.1:1073468-1078219 GCF_000299155.1 Elephantulus edwardii
ATTGCTTTTCTTAGCTCCAGCTCTGTATTCTCTCTGTCACTGTAGAGAAATCCAACTGATTTTTGTATGTTGATCTTCTGTACAAGTCTTTTGTGTCTCTAGTTAGGTGCACTCCCAAATATCCCAATTTCTGGTTGGCTATTTTAAATGGTATTGCTTTTTTCATTCCTTCTGAGAAATCCCACTGATTTTTGCATGTTGATCTTATATCCTGCCACTGTACTAAATTGGTTGACTACATCTAACAGTTGTTTTGTTGAATCCTTGGGGTTTTTTGTGTACACTATCATATCATCTGCCTATAATGACAGTTTAGCAATCTCTTTGCTGGTTGGAATGCATTTTATTTCCTTCTCTTGTTGTATTTCTCTGGAAAGTACTTTCAAAACAATATTGTGTGGAAGCAGTGACATTGGACATCCTTCTCTTACCCCTGTTTGCTAGGAAAATGGGTTTAGTCTTTCTCCATTGAGAATGATAATGGTTCTTGGTTTTGCATATATACTATCCACTATGCTGAGGAAATTATCTTCTATTCCAATTTTGCTTAGTGTCTTAATCAGGAAGGTGCGTTGTATTTTGCCAAATGCCTTTTTGCATCAATAGCTAAGATCATATGGGTTTTTTTATATGTTTTATTAATGTGGTGAATTATATTTATTTTTTTATTGAACCATACTTGCACACCTGTTATGAATCCCACTTAGTCATGATGAATTATTATTTTTTATGTGCTTTTGGATTCCATTGGCCAGGATTTTGTTAAGGATTTTTGCATCTATATTCATGAGAGATATTTATACATAGTTATCTTTCTTGGTAATCTCTTTGCCTGGTTTTGGTATCAGGGTTATGCTTGCTTTATAGAACGTTCTTGGGAGTGTTATTTCTTTTTCTATGTTTTTTTAATAACTAACATGCATTTCTTTTTAACTAAGGTTTTGATGACACAACTAAATTTTATTACTCTCCTCCCCCCATCTACCTTGCAGACAGGTTAATGTACTGAATGTTATAAAGTAAGTATGAACATCTTGAAGGACTGAAATCAACCTTAACTGAGAGAGAACAACTTCTTTTTAAATAATCATAAAAATTCTTAAGAAAGAAGAGGCAGGGAAAGGAAAAAAGGGCAACAGGGGTTTCAGTTTGAATAACTCTCACATTTCATCTAATACATTCAATCCTGGCTAGAAAGTACAAAATGGAAATAGAATTATAATACAAAACTCCCATTATAGCACACTGTAAACACCTGTGTTCCAAGTACACCTCCATTCCCTAACACTTCCAATTCAACTTTTTCCCAGCCTGTTGGGCCTGCTGAGGGAGGAGTACGTAGATCTTCTCCTTGATCCAGTCTTTGCTGTTAAGGCTGGTGTATCTGGGTATCAGCTTTGTAAAGAAGACAACTGAAGCCAGATCATCAATAAAATCAGACAATTGACTGATATCATACGTCATTGAAGGACTATTGGGATTCATTCTCTTCAGCTGTTCTTCATACATTTTGCAAAGGCCTTCCATGTATTCATTCACAGATTCATAGTCTGCGTAAGTTGGTGTGAGTCATGCCAACTCCCTCACTGTAGCCAATGCTAATCCCACCATCGTACAGGAACAGAGCTGCAAAGCTGGTGCCAATAGCCAATCTCTGTGAGAGGAGCCACCAGAACTGTTCAAGAGGGCAACACGAAAGAGTTTTTTAGATCATCAAGTTGCCCACATTTCCAGCAGGTAGAGAAGTTACTGACTCTGTTGCAGCACTCTTGGATAAGAGTGACTTTGTCTTCCTTGAAAAAAATGTAAGTAGAATTGGTGATAAATCTTCTTTGAATGTTTAGTAAAATCCACCCAAAAAGCTCCCTAGTCCAGGACTTTTTTTGGGAGGAGTCTTTTTATGATCTGCTCAATTATTTTGTGATGAGTCTGTTGAGGTGTTCCACCACTGTGTCAATCTAGGTTGGGCATGAGTTTCAAGAAATTTGTTAATTTTCTCTAGGTTTTCAAATTTATCAGAATGTTGTTGTTGCTGTTGATTGCCATTGAGTTGAGTACGACTAATAGCCACCCTATGAACAGGCCTGAAGGCTTTCTATCACTATTGTCCTTTATCCAGGTTCATACCGTTTCCAGAGGCATGTGGTTTAGGAAGTGGATGCCACTCCTGCTTCCAAACTTGTCTTCAACTAGAAGCTCCACCAAACACTGTGCACTGTGGGCAGCCATTATGGCATTTGACCCCTACCCAATGGCACAAGGTTCAGCATCACAGAAAACCCAGATTACTTCTGTACAGCAAATTGACAGAAGAGCACTGTACAACTTAGAAGAATGTTCCTCCAAATTTAAATAACAGTAGGCCCTTGGGCCTGACTGACTTTTAAATACAAGGGCCTGATCTATCTATCTATCTATCTATCTATCTATCTATCTATCATCTATCTATCTCTCTATCTATCATCTATCTATCTATCATCTATACATCCATCTAAATAAATGGATAAATGAATGAAACCTTTCTAAAACTATCGTTGTTTCTCCAAGTTCATAGAGCTGCCAGAGGCATACGGTTTAGGAAGGGGATGCACTCCTGCTTCCAAACCTGAATCAATATGGGAGCTCCACCAAACACTGCCCATGATGGGTAGCCGTTATGGTGTTTGACACAGCTATGGTACAGTTGTTCCGCATCACAGCAACTCCAAGTTACTTCAGCACAGCAAATAGACAGACGACTGCTGTACCACTTAAAACAATGTTCATCACAAGGCCTAGCACATTTTTAAATTCAGGCATGCCCAAATGCTGGTGGACTATGAGCCAGAGACCCTCTGTCCATCTGGCAAGTCCAATCTCCTGACACCCACTTGTGGATGAAAATAAAACCAACCCCCCCACTCCCCAAACATTGCATATGTGACCCTCATCAAGATGTGAGAAGCCATCTAAGAAATTAAAATTTGTCTTTTATGTTTTTCATTCATGTAATTGAAAATTTCATTTTCTAAGGTGGTACTTTATGACACAACTTTACTTGCTGAAACTAAGGGGACCTGAAGCACTTGCTGCAGAAGGTCAAAGACTGTAGTTTTTAATGCGGCTTGAAACTTAACATCAAGAAGACAAAGGTTCAGAATGTGGCTTTTCAAAATATTCCAATATTATAGATTTTATTTCTTCTGGTTCTGTTTTGATGTCACCTCTATCATTAATTAACCAGTCAATTGAGTTATCTGTGCTTGCTCTTTCCCCCGCCCCTTTCTTTTGTTAACCCTTTTGAAAATGTATCTTATGGTTTTGTTGATGGTTTCAATTGTCTTCTGTATTCTATCTCTTTGATTTCAACTCTTGTTATTATAATTTCTGCTCTTCTAGAGGATGTGGGATTAGATTGTTGTTCTGTTTCTATTTTATGAAAGTGTTGAGTTAGGTCATTAATTTGGCTTCTTTCTTCATTTTTTTAAGTGTTTGCCTATTGCTATGAACTGCCCCCTGAGGACTGCATTAGCTGCATCCCAGAGGATTTGGTACATTGTATTTTCATCATCAATTGTTTTGAGGAACTTATTTTATTTCATTCTTTATTGCTTTCTATAACCTAATAATGTTCCAGCAGGGCATTATATAGCTTCCAAATTGGTAATTTGATAAGTTTCATCCTCTTCTGATTGTCATCTACTTTTGAAATAACAGGCCATCAAAAATCCTATGAATAACAGAGGAACATTGTTGAATATAGTACTAATAGAGGAGCTCCTCTGGTTGTGAGTCATTCCAAAAAGAAAAATTCATTAATAATTGCAATGTTGGCATACAAAGTATGAATCTAAGAAAATTGGAAATTGGAAAAAAATGAAATAGAACATGTAAAGACAAACATTCTCAGCATTAGTGAACTGAGATGGGTTGGTATTAGTTATTTTAAATTGGATAATCATATGATTTCTTTTACCAGGAACAATAAATTGAAGAGGAGTGGTTCATAGTAGAAAAAAAATACAGTAAAAGATAATGTTGTGATAGGATACCATCTGTCCAAATACAAGAAAGATATTTAATAAAGCTATTTCTCAAATATAAGCTCCAACCTCTAAAGCCAAAGATAAAGAATTTGAAGTCTGGCCTTGTGGTAAGATGCTGCGTTGCAATCTGAAATTATGCCGTTCAAATCCACCAGCTGCTCCATAGGAGAAAGCTAAGCATTTTCCTTCCATGTGACTACTCACTGCAACTGAAAACCCACTGGAGGGTCAGGTATGGGTCTATTGTGACTTGACCAAACAATAACCACTGAGTTTTTCAGAAATTGATGACATTTGCAGTGAAGATGCATTAATAATTGGTGACTGGATGCAAAAGTTAGAAAGAAGGACTAGTAGTTGGAAAATACTGAACTAGGTAACAGAAATGAGTGTGGAGAATCAATGATCGAATTTTGTATAATATGTGGTTTATTCATAAGTAATATCTTTTTTAAAAACCAACACAACACCAGCTAATATACATAGAACTTACCTAATGGGCTACACAACAATTGGATTGACTATATCTGTGGAAGGAGTTGTTATAGAAGCTCAATATCAGCAATCAAAACAAAGCTAGGGGTTATATGGACAGACCATCCTTTGTTGTTGTTGTTATGTGCCCGTCGAGTCGTTTGTGACTCATAGCCACCCTATGTACAACAGCCCTAAACCCTGCTCTATCCTGTGTCAATCGCACTGCCTCTGACACACCCATCCCGATTA
>NW_006400153.1:1079774-1081025 GCF_000299155.1 Elephantulus edwardii
CTTCCATCTTCTTTTAATACTTCCTGGATCATTTAATATTCTGCCTAAAGCATCCTTGATTATAGCAACTCTAGGTTTGAATTTGTTCTTCAGTTTCTTGACCTTTAGAAATGCTGAGCAGACGCGGCGCACAAGCAGGGCAACGCGGTGCAGTAAGTCTTATTTGGTGAGGATTGGTAACTTATCAGCTTAATATCTGGGAACAGACTGCAACCCCTAACTCCCAGTGCTGCCCAAGCCCTGTACCCCCCATCCCTGCCACAGCACTGTGTCCAGGGACACCACCCCACCACCATCCCGTGCCCCCACACTCTTGGCACACGCGGGTGGCCTCGCCACAACCCTGCACCCCCTGGCGGTGCTCCAGGGCCACTAGAGACTCCTTCACACAACACAACTACAGCCGTGGACAATACAATTCTGAGTCAGCACACAAAGACACACTATGGAGACAACCATCATCTCAAGCCACCAATCAAGCTGCTGTGGGATTGATGTGCCACGAGAAAAACTGGTAGGATCCTAATTGGGTTTTCTTGGGCAACGCCTATTGTCTGGGAGATTTCCCAAGGTTGAGCCCACTGGTGGGAATTTGGCTGAGCTCGCTCAGGGCACACCAACTGGCCAGGAAAGAGGGGGCCAGTGATAATTTGGCAGAACTTTTGTGGACACTGTAGACCAGCCAGAGGCGAGTGGGTTGGTGGAAATTTGACTTTATCTTATTGAGTCCCCTTGACCCAGGAGCCTTCCTGGGCAGGGGCCATGGTGCAAGGGCAACTGCGTGAGTACCACTGGACAGGGACCAGTGAATGAAAACCACTGGGTGGGAGACGGACAGCTGGAATTTGAATAGGGACCCCAGCTGTAAGCACACCCAGACGACTGAGAACTGAGGGAGGACCCCCAAATGGTTGACCTGCCCTTGTGATTGCCTCAACCACGTGCATGCCCTTCCCAATTTGGCTCCACACCTGTGTCTACACAACTGGTTAATCAACCTGCCTTTAATCCGGAGCACCTTGACCTATCTTACCTACCAGAGGATGCTCTTACAGGCTCTGAACTCCATTTCCCTGGAGTCAGACGTTCAGAGAAAAGCACAAGTGGGATAGCTACCCAACTGATCTCTAGAGCATTATCTTCATTGAGAACATATCAATGTCTCGAAGAAAGCAAGCTGTCTCACACAATACACAAGCACAAAGCAAAATATCACTCCCAAAGGGTGACACAGTATCAGTGGATTTCCTG
>NW_006400153.1:1101846-1103564 GCF_000299155.1 Elephantulus edwardii
ACCCTCTATGAGGTGGATTGATTCAGTGACTGGGGTAATCGGGATGGATGTGTCAGAGGCAATGAGATTGGCACAGGATAGAGCAGGGTTTAGGGCTATAGTACATAGGGTCGCTATGAGTCGCAAGCAACTCGACGGCATATAACAACAACAACAGGTTACATTTTTATTAAGAACATATATTCTGGAGCCACCATTCCTGGTTTATCACCTTCTAGCTGTGTGAACATCGAGAGTGACTTAGCTTGGATAGTGACTCTGTGTATTGCTAGGGATGATTGTAGGCCCTTTATACAAGGTTGTATAAAGCTGCTACTCAGACCATATGTAGAGGTTTTCATTTTACCAGGAGGAAAGGAAAGGGAAAGCAGTAGTAAATGTTTTGTTAGAATGTTTTGAACTAGCACCGCCTTTTGTATGTCAGAAAGTCCAGATGTTGGCTGTCTGAGCACATGAGCTCTCATTGCATTAGTGCCACACTATGCAGAGTCTCTCTAGGCTTATTCCACACCCCAGTCTTTAGAACTCATAGATCTTTGTCACCAGTAAAATCTATGGCCATTAGATGCTCAGTTCAAATGTGGAAGGATTCAATAGGTAAGTCCAGTGAATACCACTCTCAGTCAGATATAAGCACCAACAACCAGAGCCAAAGAAGAGGAAATAGAAGATTTCTAACAATTTTTACAGTCTGAGAATGATAGAATGTGCAATTTAGATGCATTGTTAATAAAGGGTGACTGGAATGCAAAAGTTGGGAAGAGAGAAGAAGAATGAGTATTTGGGAAATATGGACTTGGTGACAGAAATGAAGCTGGGGATAGAATGATTGAATTTTGCACAACCAATTCATTGCAAATATGTTTTATAAGAAACATAAAACACCGGTTATACACATGGATTTCACCTGATGGCATGCATAGGAATCAGATTGATTACATCTGTGGAAAGAACAGCTGAAGAAACTCAATATCAGCTGTGAAATCTAGGCCAGGAGCTAACTGTGGACAGACCACCTACTATTCCTACACAAGCTCAAGCTGAAGCTGAGGAAAATTAAACTGAATCCATGGGAACCAAAATATGACTATGATGAGTCTATCCCACCTGATTTTCAGAACCATCTCAGGAATAGGTTTGAGGCCTTGAACACTAATGAGTGAAGACCAAATGAGTTGTGGGAATATGTCAAAGGTGTCATCCAGGAAGAGTGCAAATGGTCATTGCAAAGACAGAAGAGGAAGAAAAGACCAAAATAAATTTCAGAGGAGACTGAATATTGCGCTGGAGCGCAGAGAAGCCAAAGCAGAAGGAAGAATTCAATATATTTTTTTCTTTTTCTTTTATTATTATTATTATTCATTTCAAGGAACATCTACAGAAATTTTGGAATTCCACTCAATCATTGTTGCACTTTTCTCCCCAGGCACCCCACACCCACTCTCACCTCCAGGAGGCTCCTCTCCTTGAAAAGCAAAAGAAAAACTCCTTCATTAGTACACAATCCCCCACACACCACACACCCCCACCCTCACCCCACCTCAAGTATACTCCACTCTGCAACCCTCATTCTGGACGCTTATGATGATCATAATTCCCTAAAATATATTAATTTCAAAATATTAAAGAGTTGACATGTTGCCAGGAGGGACGGGTCCTTGGAGAGGGACATCATGCTTGGGAGGGTGGAGGGACAGTGCAGGAGGGGAAGACCCTCT
>NW_006400153.1:1103664-1107623 GCF_000299155.1 Elephantulus edwardii
GAGAACGGCTTGGCATTGTCATTGACGTGACTTTTTTAAAAAAACAAAACAACAGAATTCACTCTGACAATATTTGAGGCTTTAATGCCACCCCTTTCCCCAGTTCTTTTTTTGGTGCAAGAGCTTGGGTTGTTTACCTCAGACTCAGACCCTTGAAATTCTGCCAAATTCCTCAAATAACTGTTGGAGGGGGGGTGTAAAAGTTGCATTTTGTTTACAGTAAAAGACATCTAATATCTTAATAAAAGGAGTTTTCCTTTAGAGAAACAAAAAAAAAAAAATAAGAAAGATTGAAAAGATCAAGATGGATTTCAGAAGACACTCTGAAAATTGCCCTAATCATCAAGAAGCTGAAACAAAGGGAAGAAATGCCAAAGATAAAGAGTTCAATAGGAGATTTCAAAATACAGCTGGAGAAGACAAAGCAGAGCATCACAAAGAAATATACAAAGAGCAGGAACCAGAAAATCCAAAGGGAAGAATTTGCTCAGGATTTCTTAAGCAGGAAGAATTGAAAAACAAATCCACGCCTCCTATTGCAATACTGAAGGATTCTATGGGCAAAAACTTAAATGGTCCAAGAAGCATCAAAAGTAGATGGAAGGGATTCCTAGTAAGATTGGATGGTTGCAAGTTTTCCCTCTTACCTTTTTGGAGACTCTCTTGTCCCAATAAGAGGTGGTAGTAAAATGTTTCAACTGCTCTGTCCTTCAGCCCCACACACTTCTGCTCCACCATGAAAAGACCCAGGATTATGTTATCAGTGGACTAAAGTAGTTGGCATCCTGTTTTTATGAAGGTGGGCTTCAGGGATGATTTTTGGTGCTCAGGAAATGATCTAGGTGTCAGTCAGCTGGACATCCATTTAGGACACGTTTATGATTCCTGGCAGACTTTACTCCTGTCCTTGAGATATTTTTGCAGCTTGTAGTTCAGTAGATGGTGTTTCTATAAAGCAAGGCCTGATAAGGTGGCTCCATGGTTAAAGTGCTGGAAAGGCTGGTGAAACCATCGGCTGTTCTGTGGTAGAGAGGCATAGCAGTCTGCATCTGAAAAGTTTACAGACTTGAAAAGCCTGTGGAGTAGAGCTTCTCTTTCTTTCACACTCTATGAGAGAGCCGACTCCACAGCTGTGGTTTGGTTTGGTAGGCCTATACGAAGACATTTAGAACTTTGTACATAGGTGCTTTGATGTGGATAATCTATCAGTTTTTCCTTGGGCCCTAAAACAAAATAAAAGTGGAGAATGAATTTTTAAAATAATTTTTTTAAAAGACATAATCTAAATCCTAAAAAAAAAAATCAGTGTTACCTGTTTTATAGCTTTTCTCAAATTTACATTTTTCATTAAAATAATTTGTTAAGAGTTTTATGTATTTAATTGCTGTTAGGTGCTGTCAAGTCTAGTATACCTCACAGAAATCCTATAAACAACAAATCTGACACTGTCCTATACTCCGCTATCTTCACACTTGGCAGTCTCCATGTCAGTCCACCTGTTTGAGGGTCTTCCTCTCCTTTGCCGACCCTCCATCCTTCCAAGATAATGTCCTCCTCCAAGGAATAGCTTTTCCTAGCAACATGCTCGAAGTATGTGAGGTGAAACCTCATCATCCTTGCCTCTAAAGAGCACTCCGGCATCACCCTCTCTAAGAAATTTTTTTATTTGTTTATTTCTAGTAGTTCTGTCAATGTAATATTCCAGTCATTTCTGGATAATCTTCAGCAGGATTTTGCTAGTGTGTGATATTAGTGATATTGTTCAATAATTTCCACACTCTGTCAGGTCACCCTTTTTTAGAATGAGAATAAATATGGATCTCTTCAGTCAGTTGGCCAAGTAATTGTCCTCCAGACTTTTTGGCACAATTTAGTGAGCACATCCTGGGCAGCATCTGTTTGTTGAAATGCATCAGTTGGTATTCCATCAATTCCTGGGACACTGTTTTTTTATGACCTTCAAAGCAGCCTGAACTTCCTCCTTTATCACCATTGTTGTTTCTTGAAATTCTTCTAGGTATTAGCACAATGAGATGGATTGACATCAGACTTCGATTTTGAATTAGATGATCATATGATTTACTACGCTGGAGAAGAAAAGGTGAGAAAAAAACAGAGTCACTTCCATAGTTAAAAAGGCTACTTCTAGATCCATCTTGAAATACAATATTGTGAGTGACAGAATAATATCCATATGCAAACAAGGAAGACTTGTTAATACCACAATCATTCAAATTTATGTACCAACAACCAGAGACAAAGAGGAGGAAATATATTATTTCTACCAACTTCTGCAGTCAGAAATCAAACATATAACCAAAATGCATTAATAATAATAATGGGTGACTGGAATGAGAAAGTTGGGAACTAGGAAGAAGGATCAGTAATCAGAAAATATGGACTTGGTGACAGAAATGAGGCTGGGGATAGAATGATAGAATTCTGCACAATGAATGATTTACTCATAGCAAATGCCTTTTATAAGAAAGATAGATGCAGTCTATACACATGGATTTCACCTGATGGGATACACCGGAACCAAATCTGTGGAAGGAATCACTGGAGAAGTTCAATATCAGCTGTGAAAACTAGACTAGGTGCTGATTGTGGAACAGACCACAGCTACTCATATGCAAGTTCAAATTAAAGCTAAAGAAGATTAAATTATATCCACAGGAATTAAAATTTTATGTTGGAACTATCCCCCCCTGAATTTAAAAACCAACTCAGGGACAGGTTTGAGGCCTTAAACACTAATGAACGAAGACCAGATAAGCGGTGGGAGATACTAAGAATACTGTTCATGAAGAATGCAAAGGGTCATTACAAAGATGGAAGAAGAAAAGACCAAAACGGATTTCAGAAGAGACTCTGAATATTGCACTAGAGTGTGAGAAGCCAAAGCAAGGGAAAGAAATCAAGAAGTTAAGGAGCTGAGTAGAAGATTTACGAGGGCAGCTTGGGAAGACAAAGCAAAATGTTACAATAAAATGTGCAAGGAGCTGGAGCTGGAAAAGCAAAAGGACTGTACTAGCTCTGCATTTCTTAAGTGGAAATAACTAAAGAAAAAATTCAAGCCATGAATTGCAATGCTTAAGGATTCTATGGGCAGAATATTGAATGAGTCAGGAAGCATTAAAAGAAGATAGAAGGAGTATACCAAGTCTCTGTACCAAAAAAAGGGGACAACACAGAAGTATTTATAGATTATGTTATCTGCGTAAAGTCTGATGCTGCATTCTTCTTTATAAAGTCCAAATTTTTGCATTATTTTCTCAGCATGCTGTTTGTTTAAGTACTGGAAAAGATAAAATTTTGCACATATTTCCTAACCTTAAGTTGTACAATATCCCTTTGTTCTTTCCTAATGACCATGAGCACAATTAAGTGTTTTGTAATTCCCTTTATTCATGATGTTAACCATAATTTACTATGATCTACACTGTTGAAGGGTTGTGTCATCTGCATTACACATATTGTTGATAAATCGTCCACCAATCTTGACCCCACATTTCTCCTCATAGAGCCCAGCCTCCCGGATAATCTGTTCTGCATATAGGTTGAGAAGGTATGTAGATAGGACACATCCCTGGCGTACGCCCTTCCCAATTTTGAACCATGCAGTGTTCCCTTGCTCTGTTCTGACGACTGCCTCCTGGTCAGAGCAGGACAGAGCAGAGTTTAGGGCTGTTGTACATAGGGTCACTATGAGTAGCAAGTGACTCGACAGCACACAACAACAACAACAACAACAACAACAACAACACTGTTGAATGTCTATGAGAATCAGTAAAACACAAGTAAATGTATATCTCTGACAGTTCCCTTTGGTGTAGTCTGTTTTTTAACTATCTTCAGCAAAATTTCACCACTTGCACCTTAAATAAATGATCATGCATTCAAATATTTGACTATACATTTGTTTTTCTGGAAACCCAAAATAAGACTATATATATATA
>NW_006400153.1:1112186-1118190 GCF_000299155.1 Elephantulus edwardii
GGTCCTTGGAGAGGGACATCATGCTTGGGAGGGTGGAGGGACAGTGCAGGAGGGGAAGACCCTCTATGAGATGGATCGATTCAGTGATTGGGGTAATTGGTTTGGGTGGGTGTATCGGAGACAGAGCAATTAGCACAGAACAGAGCAGGGTTTAAGGTTGTACATAGAGTCGCTATGAGTTGCAAGTGACATGGAGGCACATAACAACAACAACAGCAACAACAACTGGTCTAAACTAATGAGTCCTATTAGACAATAAGTCCTTTGACAGGAGAAGAATGCTTCAAGTCTTTTTCACAGTAACAATACAAATGGAGGCGACAGCATTCACACAAAGCCTCAAAAACAAGAGAATCCAGCATCTTTGAAATACTCCACCACACTTGGCAAGAGAAAGTTGGCCTCCCTTCTTTCTCAGGTCTGAGCTCCCAAAGAGACATGCTGCTCTTCTGTAGTTCTAATTTTGATATGATTTATTTGTGAGTCAGAGATTCTGTGAGTTGATAAAATGTTTAATACATCTGTAAAATCCTACACAGTAATTTCCCTTTGTACCCAAGCTTTTCCATTTGGACTGCTTATTAGAGAATGAAATCACAGCCCACAGGGCCCTTTCCACTCACTGTTCATGTTGGAAAGCACCTCCTCATGGAAGGCCCTGATTCTCCAGCATAGACTGCTTCTGCTTCTTCCTACCCATCGTTTTGACATATATAACTTCCCCCTCCCCTTTCCAGCTATCTATCCCCTCATAACATGTGATCTCTCTCTAACTGTTTCCAAAAGAACTGGAACCAGTGAACACTTTCTGGAAAATTCTAACCATTAACATTCCCAGTTTTGTGCAGCGTATGTCCTTCTTCTCAGCTCTCCAGCTCTGCCTTTGTGACATAAAAGTAGCTACAGACAACAGGTAATCAAATGAATGTGGCTTTTCCCAATAAAACTTTATTTACAAAAGACAATGGGCCAAAGTTGGCCCATGAGCTGAGGCCTGTCAATCTCTGTTACAGAATAACATCAACAACCAGCTTTACTCGATAAGACACTGAAAAAAAATTTTCCTTGTATTTTGTAATGTAATGCCATACACACAAGAATTTATATGTTTACTTCCAAAAGTGCTTTGAGACACAGCCAGAGTTGTACTACAGCACTTCGTATACCCACTATACTTTGTAAATGAAAAGCAGTAATTAGAGTCTCATATTCATGCATTCATTTAATAAAACCACAGATTGTCCACAGGGGCTACACTCCCTGGAACATTCATCAGTGTTTCTTATTTCATTCTTCTACTTGTTATGTACAGTGTAATTTTGTTTACCACATTAGGCACAGTAACAAGGATTTCCTCTACCAGGGACACACAATCAAAAGAGAAGGGTATTGACTGTACTAACTTTGGCCCAAGACATCTATGTGAAAACATTAAAACAGAAATACAATGTCTCTGCTTATTTTCCCCTCTTGCTCGATTTCAGCTGTGCACAAATTGCTTGCCATTGTGATAGTACAAATAAGACTTCATTAACATCACCATTATGATCTCGATAAACAAGGTTTAATACTTGAGCATTGCTGAAGAATGAAGTCATAGAGAAAAGTTCATGGTAGGTGGCTCTGCCTTTTCTGTGACAGCTGGCTTTGACAAAATCCTGGCCTCTTAGTTAGACAAGGTGCTATTCAGCTTCCCAGTTAAAGAAAGTGTGGTGTGTGCCTGACTACAACTCTTGTAATCAATGCTGGTCACAGTTTTAGGCATATGAGTTAGTGTTGTTTCTAATATTTCTGCCCTCCCCGCCCCACTTGTAACCTTTTCTCTTTGTGGATATCAAAAAGAATAAATCAGGTCTTCTTGGTGGACTGATGGCTAGTTAGGTAATCCAATGAATGGATCTTTGACTTGAAATTATATATCCAGTAGTCCTCAATGTTGATAAACCCTGTGACAACCCAGTTCCCAGTGCATATCTGGGATTGTGCAAAAGAAAATGGTTGGTTATTGAGCTGTGAAAAACCATGATGAGTTTAAGTCCTTTTCCTTCTCTGAAAGCAGAATGTACATTGCTTAATGGTGATGGTTAAACAATAGAACCACCAGTCACCATTGAGCAGATTTTGACTCATGTGACCCCCTTCATATCAGAGCACAACTCTTCTCAATAGGACATTCAACAGCCAGTTTTCTAGAAGATCCCCAGGCCTTGCTTCTGAGGTTCCTCTGGATAACTCAAATGTCTAATCTTTGGGTTAACAGTAATTGCATTAACCATTTTCACCACCCAGGGATGGTGATGAGGCATGTAAATGTTGGGGTCCCAACAGTAGGATTGGTTAGTGAGTCCTCTACAAGGGAAGCTCAAGCTCCTGAAGCAGTTCTGTGTTCTGGCAAGATCTGTGGGGACAGATGAGAGTGTAACTACACACCTGAACAGGTAGGATATTCTGAGTGCCCTCCCAAGTCTCCTGGAGCAAGGCTGAGGTCTTCTCCCAGGACAGCCTGGTCCTGTCCTGGTCATTCCTTTAGGTGGTCAGAGGAGTGTCTCTCTGCTGTGGCCTGAGAGAGTCCCATGCCACAGTAGCTCAGAGCTAGATTCCAGAATAGTCTTTATTGGGAGACAGATGGTTAAGGACAGGTCCCAGGTCTAGGAAGGGGACAGGACAGAGACCAAATATCCAGAGAGTGTCACCATATGGAGGATATAGAGATAAGTGTTATATGTCACTGAACTACATGGAATCAAGATTCCATGAGACCTTGATAATGTGTTTTCCTCTACACTGTGCAAGATGGTTTCCTCCTCAACACTTCTTCCCTGCAAAGTTGGCTTAGGCGTGGGTCCCTGGGAGACACCAATGGTGTGTGTTTGTTTACTGAAAGGTTTGTACTAGGAACCCACCCCCCAGTGCTATGAAAGAAATGCCTGGTGATCTGCTTCCTTAAGATTACAAGAAAGCCATGGAGAGAAGAGTTCTGTTCAGTAACACAAAGTGTCCCTGGGAATCAGAACTAACTTGAAGGTAATGAGTTTGGTTTTGTCTTGGTCAACATAATCACACCAGAATTAGCTGTAAGAGGGTCAGCACTCATTAAAAAAGGTTGTGTGTCAGAGCCAGGTTCCAACTTAAAGAATCTAACGTAGCTATTCTTCTATTTCTGCAGGAAGAAAACTTGATGGAACCAACTGGTTTTAAGTTTGGAATAATTTGTGGGGGATAATAGTGGCACATTGGGGTATCAGAGAGATAGGGAAGAGGCTTCTGGAAAAGGAAAACGAGGGAGAGTAATCAAGGAAGAGGAATCTCTGAGTGCACATCTTAGGCAGACTGCAATGATCGTTAACTCAGTGACAGGGAGGTGCTGTTCCAGTGACTATGACCAAGGGTGAGCTACACGTGTCACAGCAGAATTGAGCTTTGAGGTTTTTTCACTGGTTGGTTTTTCAGAAGCAGAAATGTTCACTGATCTTGCTTCTGAGGCACCACTGGCAGCAGATGAATGTGTGAACTACTTTTAACACCCAGGGACTCCATATAGCTCAATATTGTTACTTTTAGCTGATGTTAAATTGATTGAGTTCATGACGATTCTATGTGTGCTGAACAGAACTGTTTTGTAGAGTTTACAAGACAAGTTTCTCCACAGTGCCTCTAGATTGTCTCAAAGAAACATTTTAAGTTTTTTTTTTTTTAACACTAGATTCACTTTATACCAAATCCACTCTCTTGCCATAGGGTCAGTTTCTTGGGGAGAGGACAATGCCTTCAACTTCTGGGAGCATGACTGAATTGGCTATTGAGACAAGCAAGTCATTGTTGTGGTGGTGTTTTTGGTTCTTTTAAAATTTTATACTAGTTTTAGTGTTAGACTAGATTGTCTCAAACATTTTAAGACAGTTTGTGTCTCATTTTCTAGTGTACATGAGTTAGCGGGCATCCAGCATTACTATTTTCTTCTTGGCAGTGAACTTGAAAATGCTAGAGGTGTGTAAGGCCTGAGGCTGGGAAGCCAGGAATGTGGCAAAAAGTTTAACAGCCTGCAGACTCCCCATGTGTACAGATCAACGGAGCATCCACAGTAAGGTTCTGAGTGTCTCAAGTATTAGATAACAGTAGACGGGCATTTATGGCTGGTGACAAGATAAGGAGGCAAGTTTCAGCCCTAAAAGGGGAGACAATATAAAATTAATGAGAAATCTCTTCACACAGTCACAGTCATGTACTGAGGACTCCTAAGTGCTCGAATACTTTAACTCACTTCATCCTCACAGTGTTCCTCATCTTCTTTTAAAGGTGAGGAGGAAGTACAAAGAGGCTGAGTTATTTGGACACCACATTAAGTGGCAGGGATGGGATTCTAGCGAGCAGACGGCTCCTGTGCTTTGTCGGTGGAAATAGATGAACAGGAGCAAATGAAAAAGAAGATGGCCAGCAACAATTCATACAGGGTTGTCAGGGAACAGGAGGGATCTGATCCATGTTCTAAACACAGCCATTGAGCCATTTCTGACTCATGGTAACCCCATATGTGTGAGATGAGAACTCCACAGAGTTCTTTCTAATAATATAAGCTATGGAAACTGGTCACCAGACCTTTCCAGGCATCTCTGATTGGATTCAAACCAACAATCTTTTGGTTCGTATTTGGGAGTAAACCATTTGCAGTACTCAGGGACCTAGACACACTCACAGAGAGTTTTATATTTATTTTCATTACTTCACGTCCTCATAAAGTAGGAATGGACTCCATTTTGTCAATGACAAAACTGTCAGAGAAATTGGGAAAACTCTATCCCCACTAACGTGGCGTGCTGGGATTCTAGGTCAGACCTGTCTTCTCTTCCCACCATTCCATTATGACAGCTTTAGAGAAGGATAATACTCCATCAGCCCTTGTGGAGTTTCTTTGTATCTGAACCTTTCCAGTATCCTGATGACTTAGTCACACTTACAGACAATGCAATTTTTACATGATCATGATGGACATCTCATCAGATGGAGAATGGTAACAGTAACCTCTGTGACATGGAGATTCTAACACCCTCTGCCTATCAGCTGATCATACTGTGGTGGCTTGCATGTTGTTAAGATGCTGGAAGCTATCCCACCAAGATTTCAAATAAACTATCAGGTCATACATGATACAATTTCAACTGAGTGTCTACACTAAGACAGAAAAAAATCTTAGCGATCCATTTGTGAAAACTAGCCAAAGACAATCCTATAAATAACAACAGGGATGTTTTCTTCTGTTCTAGATAAAGTGGCCATAAATTGGATGGACTTAAAGTAGTGACAACAACACTGAAGGTTTCAGACCGAGCCCCTGGCTCTAAGATCTTTTCAGAACCCCTCTGAAGATACTGTAAAAGAAGAGTGAGATTTCTAAGGTAATGGGAACGATGTCCTGGTTCACAAGCCAGTGTTATCAACAAGCTACCATTGGTATGAATAGTTTTCAACCATATAAAATGTTTAAGACAACTGAAAGGATCTTTCTAAACCAGTTAGTGTGTTTGATTGTTAATCCAAACATGTCAAGTGGCATTCTAAGAAATGAAAGGGATTGTTTTAAATGCACATGGGAAATAGTACAGCCTGGAAGGTTAAGTTAATATATATTGAATGTAATTCCTCACTCACTAATTGCATTGTCTATCAATCTAGATGGATTTTGCACATCAGTGCCCAAATACTGGTTATCTAATAAGGACTGTTATTGTTGTGAGTCAGAACTGACCCATAGCTGACCCTCCAGTGGGTTTTCAGAGGCAGTAAAATAATACAGGAGGTGTTGTTGTTGTTGTTATCTGCCATCGAGTCGCTTGCGACTCATAGCGACCCTACGTACAACAGCCCTAAACTCCGCTCTGTCCTGCACCAATTGCACTGTCTCTGACACTCCCATCCCAATTATCCCAGTCACTGAATCAATCCACCTCATAAAAGGCCTTCCTCTCCTGCGCTGTCCCTCCACCTTCCCAAGCATGATGTCCCTCTC
>NW_006400153.1:1119737-1124037 GCF_000299155.1 Elephantulus edwardii
CTGCCTTTTGAAATCTTCTATTCAACTCTTTAGTATCTTGAATTCTTCCCTGTGCTTTGGCTTCTCTGCGCTCCAGTGCAATTTTCAGAGTATCTTCTTATCTTTCTTCTGCAGAAAAACTGTTGTATTCGAACTTTGCGTTGTCAGGGCAACTCTTAACACTAAACCACTGTTGTAATATGTTGCCAAGTCACCGGTGACTCATAGAAGCTTATGCACAAAAGCTCTGAACTCTATCCTATCCATAGCCATTCTCACTGTCTCTGACCCACCTGCCCCTATTACCCTAGTCACTGTCAATCCATCTCATCCAGGTTCTTCCTCTTCTGCACTGTCCGTCCACCCTTCCAAGCATGATGTTCTTCTCCAAGGACTTGTCCCTCCTAGGAACATGCCCAAAGTATGTACAGCAGAGCTTAAAAATCCTTGCTTCCGGAGAGCAAGTTGGTTTTACCCTCCTCAGAAAAGACATGCTTGTTCTTTTGGTGTTCCATGATGTGTTCATTATTCTTCTCCAGCACCACAACTCAAAGGCATCAGTTCTTCTATCATCCTATTCATTGTCCAGCTCCCTGATGAATAACAAGTAATTGTGAAGACCATGGCCTAGATCAAGCACACCTTAGTCTGTAGACTGATATCTTTGCACTTCAGTATTCTGGATAGGTCTCTGACAGTAGACTATCCTAATCAAATTCATCTTTTGATTTCCTGGCTTCTGATTCCAAGAGTTTTTATGTGGACCTGAGCAAGCAGAGCTCCCTAAATAAGACTAGAGGCAAAAAAATACATCTAAGTGTGATATTAGAGGTTATAAATGTCAAATTAAGGTGTTCTGGCATGAAACGTGTTGGGCTGCTGACTAAAAGTTTGGAAGTTTGAATCACCCAGTGACTCCTCAGGGTGGACAGTCTTCTTCTGTAAAGAGCTACAGCCTTGAAATGCTGGGGTATCTATGAGTCAGGTAGACTCAAAGGTAATTGGTTTCATTTGGAATTTTAAGATTCAATATTGACAAAATTAAATGTTAGAAACTTTGAGGGTCAGACATCAAATACACATTGGAACCAAACATGGGTGAAATCAATGGTAGGAAAAATGTATGTAGAGGGACCAAAGATATTGTCATGGTCTCTGAGAACTGGATTCGATTAACTTGTGTATAGTTGCAAATATCAATTAACAAAAGGGAGTTATTTATGCCAAAGAAATAGTAGAAAGCAAGAATAGTGGTTTGCTTTTCTTTTACATAAATCTGCATGTGCACAGGTTAGGACTGGTATGGCAAGTCTGTACTCAAGGGAAATATAGGACTATTTTAAAGTCAATGAAAAGCCCCTAATTTTTCTCCCCTTTATAAAAATTGTGATTTTTAACAAGAAAAACCAATAACGTTAAAATGTCCTAAGAAAAACTTTTCCTCTCCCCACTGTTGTTTATTGTTTTATGCTGTCGAGTCACCTATGACCCATGTACAGTAGCTCTGAATTCTGCCCTGTCCTGAGCCAGTCTCACTGATTCCAACACACTAACCCGCATTACTCCAGTCATTGTATCAGTCCATCTCATCTGAGCTCTTCCTATCCTATGCTGTCCTTCCACCATCAAGCATGATTTTTTTCCTCCATGGACTGGTCTCGCCTAGGCATGCACCCAAAGTATGAGAGATGGAGCTTCAGAATTGTAGCCTCCAAGGAAAGACTTGGATTTAGCCTCTCCAAAACTGACCTATTTGATTTCTTCACAGAGTATGTCATGTTCAAGACTCTTCTCCAGCACCGCAATTCAAAGGCATCAATTTTTCTGATGTCTTTAGTCATTGTACAGCTCTTTGATGCATAGCAAGGAGTTACAAAGACCTTAACCTAGATTAGGCACACCTTAGGTTCTAGACTGACATCGTTGCTTTTCAGCCCTCTGGAGAGGTCCCTGAGAGCAAATTTCCCCAGTGTAATTTGTCTGTAGATTTTCTGATTGCTGGTGTTACGAGTGTTGACTGGGGACTATGCAAACTGTAATTGTTAACAACCTCAATTGGCCCAGTGGTGAGAATCTTTGTTTTCTTGATGTTGAGCTTCAATCCATATTGAAGGCTATAGTCCTTGACCTTTGGCAGCAAGTGCTTCAGGTCTTCTTCAGTTTCAGCAAGCAAGATTGTGTCATCAGCATAATGTAGGTTGTTGATGAGTTTACCTCCAGTCCTGATGCCACATTCCCCCTCATTGTAAAAAACAATGTAATTTCCCACTGCTTCCAAAATTATCTGTTCTGCATATAGATTGAGAAGATATGGAGACAGAATGCATCTCTGATGCACTCCTTTCTTCATTTTGAACCATTCAGTGTTTCCCTGCTCTGTTTTGAAGACTGCTTCCTAGTCTAAGAATAGGTTTCTCATAAGTACAATCAAGTGTTCTGGGATTCCCATTTTTCTCAAGTTTAGCCACAATTTTTTATGATCCACACAGTCAAATGTCTTTACATAGTCAATGAAACACATATACACAGTCCTCTGGTACTCTCTGCTTTCTGCCAAGATCCATCTGACATTGGCAATAATGAGTGTCACAACCTCTTCTAAATGCAACTTGCAGTTCTGGTAATTCTCTGTCAATGTACTGTTCTAGTCATTTCTGGATTATCTTCAGCAGGATTTTGCTAGTGTGTGATATTAGTGATATTGTTCAATAATTTCCACACTCTGTTGAGTCATATTTTTTTTATTTTTTTTAAGAATGGGAATAAATATACCAATGATTATTTGGCAGTTCCTAACAGTTCAATAGAAATGTTCTCCATCAGCAGGCAGCTTTCCTTAAAGTGAGGGGCAGTCCATTATGTTGTTGTTGTTGTTGTTGTTATTATGTGCTGTAGAGTTGCCTGTGACTCATAGAGACCCTATGTACAACAGCTCTGAACCCTGCTCTATCCTGAACCAACATTGTCTCTGACACACCTTGTCCCATTACCTCAGTCACTGAGTCAATCCATCTCATCAAGGGTCCATATTTGGCTTTCCCTCCACTATCCCAAGCATAATGTCCCCATTCAAGGACTGGCATCTCCTTGCAACATGCCCACAGTATGTCAGACAAAGCTTCAGAATCCTTGCCTTTAAGGAACAACTTGGTTTCACCCTCTCCAGGACAAATCTGTTGAATAGGATGTAGTAAGATAGGAACTCTTATACATTGTTGGTGGGATTGTAAAATGGTAGAACCACTCTAGAAGGCAGTTTAAACGTGGAAGGTATCAAAGAAAGGAAATGACAATAAATCTTAACTTTTAAAAGACAAACAAAACAATAAAAGCTGAACATAGAAATTCCTTATGACCCAGCTATTCCACTGCTTGGAATATATCCTGAGAGAATGAGAGCTGAGGCACAGAGACTTGAACATCAATGTTCATAGCATTTTTCACAATCACAAGATTAAGGAAACAGCCCAAATATCCAACCACAAACAAATGGATTGAGGAATTATGGTGCATTCACATGATGGAATATAGCATGCAGGGACAATGATTTTGTAAATTCCTACCTAACTTGGGAGGGACTGGAGAGCATTACGGTAAGTGAACTCAGTTTCATAAAGAGAAACACTATATAAGACCATTACTGTGGAAGGAGTATGAGGATCGAAGAGAGGGGCAGGGGTGGTGCACATGGGTGTGGATAGGCGGGATGAGAGGGTGGGGTGTGGTTAATCATAGAGTCCCACAATTTGATGGGTGGAGGGGGGGGCTGAAGGAAGTGGGAAAGATCCAATGTGAAAAACAATGTAATATGAACTTTGTAAATAAACCAGTGTTGTTGTTGTTTTACCATCAGGTCTGAACTAACCCATAGCTGAAAGTGGGTAAATGACAGCCTTTTTAACAAATGGTGCTGGTTAAATTGGAAAACTATCTACAGAAGATTCAAGCAAGATCCACACCTCACTCCATACACAAAAACCCAACTCAAAGTGGATCATGTACCAAGACTAAAACCAAGGACTTTAAACTTCATTAAAGAAATACTTTGAGAACTCTAGAAGTCCTTATCCACAGCATAAATAGTCTTCCAAGCATCCTGGAAAATCTACAACCAGGAGAGGATAAAATAGGTGAATGGAACCTTCTAAGAAACAAATTCCTATGCACATCCAAAAACTTATCCAACAGGGTAAAAAGGGAAGCCACAGATTGGGAAAAAATATTTGGTAATGACATGTCAGACAAGGGACTTATATCTAGAATTTATAAAATACTTGAGTATCACAAGAAGATAAAGGTAAATAACTTGATCGTGCTAATG
>NW_006400153.1:1124602-1130910 GCF_000299155.1 Elephantulus edwardii
GTGTTGGAGAAGAGTGCTGAGAGTGCCATGGACCGCTAAGAAAACAAACAGATTCATCCTAGAGAGTGTTAAACCGGACTGCTCTTTGGAGGCAAGGATTCTGAGGCTTCGTCTGACATACTGTGGTCATGTTGTAAGGAGGGACCATTCCTTGGAGAAGGACATCATGCTTGGGAGCATGGAGGGCAGGCGCAGGAGGGGAAGGCCCTCTGGGAGATGGCCTAATACGGTGACTGGGTAATCGGGATGAGTGTGTCAGAGACAATGAGATTGGGACAGGACAGAGTAGAGTTTAGAGCTGTTGTACATAGGGTCACTACGAGTCGCAAGCAAGTTGACAGCACATAACAACAACAACAACAACCCATTTGAAAAATGGGCACAGAATGTGAACAGACACTTCATAAGGCCAGGAAGAACATGAAAAAATGTTCAAAATCCCTCAAAACAACTATGAGATAGTATCTCACAATAGCAAAATTTAACAGAACAGCAAACATCAAATGCTGGTGAGGTTGTGGAGGGACTGGAACCCTTATTCACTGTTGGTGGGAGTATAAAATGGTGTAACCATAATGTTTTTGAAATTTTTTGAGACTGGCTTTGAGCTCTAATATGTGATCAATTCTGGAGAATGTACCATGTGTACTTAGAAGAAAATGAATTGAGCTTTTATATCAACAAGCCCAAGTTGACTGAAAATATAGTTTACATCTTCTACATCTTTGTTAAGTTTCTTTTGAGTTGACCTGTCCTTTGGTAACAGGAATGTGTTAAAGTCTCCTAGCACTATTTAGTGCATCTATTTCTTTCTCCAATTCTGTAACAGTTGCTTTGAATTTGAGTCTATCTTTTTCTTTTGTTTCTTAGCTGTACCTCAGTAGACAAGATACTGATAGGGTTTTTTTTTGTTTGTTTGTTTGTTTGTTTGTTTGTTTTTAATCCATTCTGCTACTCTGTTTCTCTTGACTGGTCTATTTAGTTCATTCACATTAAGAGTGGTTGTTAGTAGGCCAGTTTTTATCCTTTTAATTTTGTTATGTTTCTTTTTTGTTTTGTTTTGTTTTTTTGTTTTTTTTTCTGGTTGCTATGATTCATCCACTTTCCTTTGGTGTCTCTGTGGGAAGGACTTCACTTATCATTTCTTATCATTTTGGTCTTTTTTTCAAAAATTCCTTAAGTTCCTTCTTTTTTAGAAAGGATCTCACCTCTTCTTTGTGTTTGGTGGAGAGATTTTCTGGGTACAAGATCCTTTGCTGGCAATTATTTTAGCTTTCTGTATATGCCATCCCATTATCTTCTAGCTTTCATGGTTTCTGCTGAAAAGTCAGAACTAGATAAAAATGCTTTACCTTTGTAAGTAACTGTTTTTCTCCTGCTGCTTTTAGTATTCTATACTTACATTTTCTTTTGGAGAATTTTACTGTGATGTATCTTGATATTTTTTTGGGGGGTCTAGTGTATTTGGTATTAGCTGAGCTTCTTGAATGTGGATTTCATCTTTCTTCATAATTCCTGGAAAGTTTTCTTCTAGTACCTCTTTCACAATTTCCTCAGTGATTTCCATACCCATCCTGTATTCTGTTATTAATGTCATCCCACCTTATTCGAGTATTTTGTTTATGGCTCTTTGATTTTTCTTCTAGTGTATTTCCATTAGGTTCTTGTCTTCCAGCTTACTGACTCTCTGCTCCATCTCTTCTGTTCTACTTTGTTTTGTCCATCCAGTGTGTTGGACATTTCTACAACTTTGGTCTTAATATTCTGGATTTCATTTTCATGCTTTTCTGTTATTTCCAGTATTATGTTGACTGTACCCTCTCTATCTTCTGGTGATTTTTTTAACTCTTGTACTTTTTTTATCTATAATTTCAAGTCTGTCTTCTATCTTTTACATTTTTTTCTGTAGTTGTGCAAGTTCCTTCTCATTGGTATAGTTCTTCTGGTTCTCTGTCTCTGGAGTACTTGTTTGGTGTTGGTTTTTGATGTTGTTGTTTGTTTGTTTTTTATAGCCTCCATTATTTCTTCCATTATTTCCACCTTTTGCCATAGCTGTTCAAATAACTCTGCATCAACATATTTCTTTTAGTTCTCTACCCTTAGGGTAGACTAATCAATAATCTGCATTATGTAGATAACACAACTCTGTTTGCTGAAACTGAGGAGGACCTGAAGTGCTTGCTGCAGAGGGTCAAGGACTGTGGCCTTAAATATGGATTGAAGCTCATCATCAAGAAAACAAAGATTCTCACCACCGGGCTGATTATCAGCATCATGGTAGATAGTGAAGAGATTGAGATTGTTGAGAGTTTCCATTGGCTTGGCTCTACAATCAACACTCTTGGTACCAGCAGCTAGGATATTGTATTAGGAAAGTCTGCTGTCAGAGACAAATTGCATTAGGAAAGTCTGCTGTTACTGACTCCAAAGTACCAAAGAGCAACAGTGTCAGTCTGGAGACTAAGGTGTGCCTGATACAGACCACGGTCTTTGTCAATACTTGCTATGCATCAGAGAGCTGGAAAATGACTAGGGGCGACAGAAGGAGAGTTGATGCCTTTGAGCTGTGGTGCAGGAGAAGAGTATTGAATATATCATGGACTGTTAGGAGAACAAACAAGTTTATCCTGGAGAGGGTGAAGTCAGGATGCTCCTTGGAGGCGAAGATTCTGAAGCTTTGTCTGATATACTTTGGGCATGTTGCAAGGTGGGATCAGTCCTTGGAGAGGGATGTCATGCTTAGGAGCGTGGAGGGACAGCACAGGAGAGGAATACCCTCAAGAGATGGATTGATTCAATGACTGGGGTAATGTGGATAGGTGTGTCAGAGACAATAAAATTGGCAAGAGATAGAGCAGGCTTTGGGGCTGTTGTACATAAGGTTGTTATGAGCTGCAGGCAACTCGACAGCACATAACAACAACAAACAGCAACCACTAGGTATTCTCTTTATTTGTGGCTATTGTTGTTTCTTTCATCATTTGTACTTTCTTACTTAGCTGTTCAAATACCTTCAGATCAACATATATCTTCTGTCTTCTTAACTTTAGGACATTAATTTGGTCTGCAATATTCTCTACTTTTCTTGGGAAAGGTTTAATTTGTTTTTTGACAGGCTTGAATGCTGCTTTATTTTTCCCCCTTCTTTTTTAAAATTTTCTTCTAATTTATTTATAAAGTTCATATACATTCTTTTCACACCAGATCTTTCCCATTTACTTTACCCACCACCCCCGCACCAAATTATGTGACCCCATGATTAACAGCCCCCTGACCATCCTCACCCTTCTGCTTCCACCCCACCCCTTGAATCTTCATACTCATTCTACCATAATTTCTCAATCCATTGTTTGTGGTTAGACATCTGGGCTGTTTCCACATTCTTGCAATGGTGAATAATACTGCTATGAATATTGATGTACAAGTCTCCGTTTGTGCCTCAGTTCTCACTATCTTGGGGTATATTGCTGCTTTCTGGACATTATGGGAAGTTTTTCCTTTATAAATATAAGGCTATTTCTGTTGTGTCTGCATAAATTGTCAAAAGATTTTATCTTTATGATTTTATTGATTAATTGCCGTCTTAAAATGTGGGGTGAGTCACTCACTCTACTAAAAGTCTTTTCTGGGAAAATGTATGTACCTTTCCTGTACATTCTTCTAAGTGATATAGCACTGGTCTGTCCATCTGCTGTACAGAGGTTGTACATGGTTGCTGTGATGCTGAACACTGTGATACTGATGTGTCAAATGTGATAATGGTTACCCATGGTAGACAATGTTTGGTGGAGTTCCCTGATTAAAACAAGCTTGGATCAGGAGTGGCATCCACTTCTGAAATAGTTTGCCTCTGGAAACCCTATGAACTTGGAGAAATGATGAACGTTATACAAGTGTTCATGTCTTTTGTTCATAGGGTCGCTATGAGTCATCTACGACTCAAGGGCACTTACCAACACCAACAACAACAACTTAGAGAGAGCTCAGTTGGCCTAGTGGACAGAAAGTGATGCTATCAAGCCAAAGGTGGGTGATTTTAGTCTGCAACCCTCAGGCTTGGTTTTAATTGTTTTTGGTCAAACATTCTTCTAAGTGGTATAACACTGGTCTGTCCATTTGCTGTACAGAGGTAACTTGTGGTTGCTGTGATGCTGAACACTGTGACACTGTTGTGTCAAATGTCATAATGGTTACCCATTGTGGACAGTGTTTGGTGGAGCTCCCTGATTAAAACAAGCTTGGAAGAAGGAGTGGCATCTACTTCTGAAATACCTTGCCTCTGCAAACCCTATGAACTTAGAGAAACTATGAAAGTTATACAAGTGTTCAAGTCTTTTGCTCATAGGTTTGCGATGAATCATTTATGACTTGACAGCACTTAACAACAACGTAGTCCTGCAGATTCTTTCTGGTCTGCACTGCAGCTCTACAAGTATCTTGCCTTAATGTAGTCCTCACAAACTCTATTATCCTCCTTCATATATGGAGTGTCTGAGTGGTGTGAGACCAGGTGCTACCCTTGAGGAGTTTATATCCATGGGGTGCTTCAAGGCAGTTCTCTTTCTCCCAGTTCAACGTGCCAGATGAGAAAGTGAAGAAAGTCTATCTTCTACTTGTAGCTCTCTGTCCCAAACTCTCTTATCCTATTTGGCACCTGGGATAGCACCACATCTATGGAGGCAAAGATCTCCAAACGAAGGGACATTTCCCCAGAAATTTCAGTATCTTCTCTCCCCACAAGCACCCAAAAGTGCTGGCTGTGGGGAAGGGTATCTCATCTGATGACATCTTCTTTCCTGGAGCCTAATGTCTTCCTTTGTCTCTGGATTAGTGAGAGATTAGGGGCACCAACTTTAGCAGTTTGTGTGCAGGGGGTTCTCAAGTTAGATCTCCTGACAGAAAGCTTAGAAAGTCTTTCGCCTGCTTGTAGCTCTCAGTCCCAAACACACTTGTCCTGTTTAGCACCTGGGATTGCCCCACAGCTGCAGCGTCAATGATCCCCAAATTGAGGGACATTTCCCCAGGGAATTTTCATTCCTTTCTCTCCCTAGAGCACCTGAAAATGCTGTCTCTTGGGAAGAGTGTTTCACTTCACTGTGTCTTCTCTTCTGAAGCCTAGTGTCTTTCTTTGTTTCGGTAATGGCATAAGATTAGGTGTGTCACCCTAAGCAGTTTGTGTTGGGGGGGAGGGGTGGTGTCTCAAGTCAGTACTCACTCTTTTAGCAAGCTGAGAGTCTTTCCTCTGCTTGTCCCAAACTCTGTTGTCCTATTTGGCACCTGGGATTGTCTCGCAACTGAGGAGGCAAGGATCCCTAAATGGAGGCACCTTTCCCCAGGGAAGTTTAAGTACCCTTTCTCCAGCAAAATTATTTTAAATACCCACTCTACACATCAGGCAGCTACTGATACATAAGGAAACTTCAAAACAAGGCTATGTGGCCTCAAATCTTAATGAATTTTAGCCCAAGTAGTCATAATCTTTAAGAACAAGGATCTGGAGGGAGAGAGAAAAGATTAGGCAAAGGCCAAAATTATTAGGATGGCCATTGCTGCCAATTTATGGCCTATGTCAAGAAAATGAAGTCTTACTAATAGACAGTCAATGACCCACCCCACCTCTGAGTATCAAGTGAGTCAGAATTGGTTCTGTTGTGGAAATCCTGGCCACTTCAGCAAAGAGTGTTACTGGGAATTATCAGGAGGTAAGACGGTATAGAGGAAGCTCCCATTTATTTACTTTAAGTGTGGATTTTAGGGACACCTAGTCAAGACTTCTTAGTTCAGGCCCTCATTGCTGAGTCCACAGAGGATTGATGAGGCCTCAGCTTCCATTTGGCAGAAAAGGACTCCTTAAATTCAGTTATATCCTTTTTCTCCTAGACACAAAAGCCTCTTATTCGGTCTTACAAGACTTCTTAGGTACACTGTCCTCCAATTATATCCTAGTTGTTGGAATTAACAGGAAAAACCTCATCAGAAGTCTTTTACTCCCCCTCTGCCTTGTATGTGGACTTTCTGCTTTTTTTCTCATATGTTTTTTGGTAATTCCTACAACTTCATCACCCCTCTTAGGGTGTGATTTTTTTTATTGTTAAGATGAAGATTTTATTTTCTGCACCCACAAAGATATTAGGGCTAGCCTCTGTTTTACCCAAAGGTCATAGAATGTTACTCCTAAGATTTAGAGTGGGCACAGGATATGAACAGGCATTTCACCGAAGACGACATTCAGATGGCTAACAAACACATGAAGAAATGCTCAAAATCCCTAGCCCTAAGAGAGATGCAAATTAAAATAACTATGAGAT